>NC_087196.1:7433357-7455857 GCF_035594125.1 Scylla paramamosain | reverse complement strand
GTTGTGTTGTGTGTTTTATACGTTTTTTTTTTTTTTTCAGTAATTATTTTGTTTTTTTGTTGTGTTATGAAGAGGAAGTACGTGGATGTGATTCGTGAACATGTATTTGATTATTTTATTCCCTGATTTACTTATTTATCATTATCTTAATTTGTCTATTTTTATTTTTTAGTATTAAGTATTTTGGTGAGTGCCTGTGTGTATTCTGTGGTTTAACGTTTAACTGAAACTAATTTGCATGTGATTTGTCTTTTTACTCATGTTTGTGTAACTTTTATATTGAGTGATGGGATATGGGCAGTATTTTTTTGTTTTTATATATACTTCGAGAAGACTAATGAGTGTTTTTGTTTTTCCAGACGTTTTTATGTGTGACTGATTTTGTTTTGCAGAAAAGAAAATCATTAATGTGTTTGGTTTTTGTTTCTAATTATGATTCGTGGTTCGCTTTGACTTTGAAGTGACATAAACGAACAGTGTGTCCTTAATACTTCGGAAACATAATCACGTATTTGGTTTCTGTCTAATTATGTTTGGTGCTACTCATTTTTGTTTTGGAGCGAAAGAAATTCTCACGAAAATAAAAAAAAACAATCATTTTTAACATTCGCATCTTTGGGGACAGTCATACGCTTAGTCACCAAAAAAAAAATAAATAAATAAATAAATAAAATAAAAATAAAAGTAAATATCAACACGAAGATCTGCGTGTACATAAACATTTTTTTTTCCATTAAAATGAAAATATAGTAACGGGTATATATTCTTTTTGCCATTTCATCATTAAAAACACCGTGATGTTACATATTCATAATTACACTTTTAATTAACCCTTTCCCTCCGACATGTAACAATTCACAGCACTAGAAACAATATATGGAATGTTTATAAGCATATATAAGAAATAATGGAATAAAAAAAAAAATAGACATTGCAATTTCTACCCCGTGCAATGTTTAGAGGTGGCTGTAGAACAAGAAAAGATGTCTCAGAGTGGGTGGTTAAGGAAAGATGCACCAAACAACAGTGAAATGGTTAAAGAATCTGTAATATATTTTCTGTCATAGCAACTAGAAACTAACCATAACATTACATATTTCCTAGTATTCTCTCGAGTCTGAAAGAGATCAATCGTGGCATTTCATCAAGGTATCAGAGAGAGTAAAAAAGAAAGAAAAAAAATCAATAACATAACATTTTCTACCATCACATAAAAAAAAAATAAAAAAACACACAATAACTACATATATTCCACAAATCAGGCGTTAACTCGAATCTAGAAGGCGAGATCAATCGTGGCATTTCATCGGGGTAACTAAACCAGAATCACTTGCAGGTCGCGTGGCAGCGGAAGGCAGGTTGTCAATGGTGTGTTATGCTCACTGTTTGCCGCGACTAACGCCACACGATATTAAGGAAACTAAGCCAGTATCGAATGCTTCTGTCGCTTCTCCCCGGCGGATTTGCTTCCACGGAACGACACACTCGATACGCATCAAGGCCAGGTACGATGTGTGTGTGTGTGTGTGTGTGTGTGTGTGTGTGTGTGTGTGTGTGTGTGTGTGTGTGTGTGTGTGTGTGTGTGTGTGTGTGTGTGTGTGTGTGTGTGTGTGTGTGTGTGTGTGTGTGTGTGTGTGTTTGCGTGGATAGAAGCCAACGTAAAGATATCCGCGACAGGATAAACAACCTGAATAAAAAAATAAAAAGAAGTTACGTTGCAAACAAGATCAAAGTTAGGCACACACACACACACACACACACACACACACACACACACACACAGAAAACTATCCCTTTGAGACACCAGAAGTTTTTTTACTCTGTTCACCGAGGATATGCGAACGTTCTCCTTCCTCTCTTTACGTCCCATTACGTTCGGTCGGCTGTCCTCGCTAAACAGCTAAGGTTAGCGGACCGTGATGGAGACCCACTCTCAGATGCGCTACAAATATTCCCCCGCCAGCCGCCGCGACTCCTCCTTTGTGCTGATTCTCTCGGCCACAAAAGCGACGAGACAGAGGTCGCATTTCACACGGGGGGACAAAACACCTTTCGTTGCTTCCTTCCTGCAGTGTGTATGTATTCCCAGTCACTACAATGGACAGGTGTTTAAGTTAAATGGAAGGAAGCGAGAAGTGGCTGGAAAGGAGATGAGTATAAGGAGATTAGGTATGTTTTAAAACGTCTTTCTTTCTTTTCTTTTTTCTTTTTTTTTCTGAAGTGTGTTTCCGTAAGCTACCATAAAGGGAATGGTATTTAAAGTTAATAGGATTTAGGAGTTTAAAGATATAAGAAATTAAATAAGAGATGTTTAAAGAAGATGTGGAAAAAACAAGATGTACCTCTGTGCTGTGTGTGTGTGTGTGTGTGTGTGTGTGTGTGTGTGTGTGTGTGTGTGTGTGTGTGTGTGTGTGTGTGTGTGTGTGTGTGTGAGGACAGTTCCTCTTTGGTTACATTTCTATTTGCTCCCATTTTGAGGCTCCCAATGAGAGTTGAATGCTCAAATCAGGACCAGGGAAGCAGAGAGTCAACAACTGAAAAACGTGACGAAGTGAATAGAGAAGCACGTAAGAAGAAAAAAGTAAGTAAATCTCTGTCTTTTTAGTAGATTATCCCTCATATCCTCGCGTCTCTATTGCTCTAAGTTACCAATGGGAAAACTGTTTATATGTCCTTTATTTTATGCTTCTATGCTATGTTAGGTTGATACTAACCTTATGAATACGAGGAACGAGTTGAGAGATGCATGTGATTTTACCGCAGTCTTGAAAAAATTCACAAACTTGTCTTATTTTCTCTAATACATAAGATTCTTTATTCCCGAGGGCCGGAGAAGGTCGTAATTTAAGTTCGGATTCACGGAAGCAAAATGGGATCGTGTACATAACGACGTCATCTTTTTGTACATATGAAAACCGCACGGCCATATTACCAAATTATATTTACTCGAATGCAATATGTGCAATTCTGAGTCGAAAATAAAACCGTGGCTCGTATCTGATTCAAGGAAAACGAAAGAGGAGGATATATATATGCGAATACAAAGGAATACAAAGGAAGGAGAGATACTGTGAGATTTGTTGCTGTATAAATACTACTACTACTACCACTACTACTGCTACTACTACTACTACTACTACTACTACTACTACTACTATTACTACTACTACTACTAATAATAATAATAATAATAATAAGGCTATTTCTATTACTACTACTGTTAATTCTACTCAAACAACATCAGCATCAACAACAACAAAACAACAACAACTATAACTACTGCTAGCACCACCACCACCACCACCACTAAAATAGCACCAAAATAAACACGTATGCTGATAGTAAATGAACCCAAATGACGCTCAAAACTCTCATCATTCTCGTGTCTTCTAGCGTATCAACTTTGCCAAACCCGACACTGTAGCGGGAGCTGAAAAAAAAAACACGGCCTCTGTGTAATATAATCTTGTTCCTCGCGATACAAGACGAGTTACATAAGCTTGGAAGTTTATACAAGCTTGACGTGTTGTAAAAAGACGCCTTATATAACTTTATCTTTGCGACGCGTTTCTCAAAAGAGCTCATTGCGTGTTTGTGACCCTGTGCCTTATCGCTGCGGGTACGTGTGTGCGAGTGTGTTTCCTTCCCTGTGGTCAATAACTTATCTATGTATCTATTTGTATACCCGCACGCACACATACTTACAGACTCTCACAACGATAGATGTGAGATATTACAAACAAGGATAAAAAAAATAAATAACAAAAAAACACAAATAATTCAGGAGAAGGAAGTAAATACGACAAAAAAGAATAGAGAGAAAAAAAAAGTAATAAGTATGAAATAACAAAAACAGTAATAGAACACGCAACATTCCACGTCATAAAAGAGTTACAAGAAGAAGGAAAACAACACAAGGTCAACACAATGACTCATCACACCCAAGGAAACCACCAGTGTTGCAATTTTTCTTTTTAAAAAACCATGGACGTTAACATTATTGCCAATACTCTGTTACCAATACATTTTTCCGCAACACAAACTTAATGCAACACGCAACACTTTCACAGAATCCAGCAGTGTTACAATTCCTACATTAAAAACAATAAAACGAAACAATATTATCATTACGCAATTATCGGTATATTTCCCACAACACAAACTCAATACAACGATGAAACACCTTTTAATAAACCCACTAGTGTTGAAATTCCTTCATTATAAACTATTAACGGAAACACTATTACCAGTGCGCAGCTTTAAGCACATTTCCCACACACTGCGCAGCTAAAGACGTCAAAATATGTGCAAGCGCTTCCTTCTTCCTGCAAGTTACATTTAAACCACCTTTTAAACGCCACTTGTCTGAAAACACCAGCAGGTTATATTTTCCTTAAGTTTCCCTTTCACTTGACAACCCCGACTCCCATTTTCTCTTCCCCCTTCCTGCTTCTGGTCAAAGTACGAATGTGACGTAAATTTTGTCTCTCCTCTTATTTATTCGTTGCTTCTGTGTTTCTCCTTTATGAATTTCCTCTCTCCCGTATATACCTGTTAATTGCAAGGCCAGGTGGGCACTGATTACATGTTTTCAAGAGGATTTGTGATTCTTTTAGTCGTCTTAATCATGGTATAATATTTAATCACACACCAATATATTCTTCCCGTAATTACTAAAGGAGAATATTTTTTTTTACGCAATTATCCTTCTCCTTCTCTTCCTCCAGTTCTTCTTTCTCCTTTCTTGTTATTTTTCTTTAACGTCTTTCTCTTCTTCCTCCTTTTTTTTTGTTTTTCTCTTTCTCTTCAAATCTTTCTCCTTCCTCCTCCCCCTCCTCTTCCTCTTCCCCTCCTCCTCCTCTTCTTTGCTGTCCTTCTCCTCCTCCTACTCCTCTTCACTGTCCTCTTCCTCCTCCTCCTCCTCCTTCTCCTCCTCCTCCTACTCCTCTTCACTGTCCTCCTCCTCCTCCTCCTCCTCCTCCTCCTCCTCCTCCTCCTCCTCCTCCTCCTCCTCCTTTTGTCTCACTCCTTTGCATTTTTTTCACATATTTACATTTTCTTGCCGTCGTACTTCCGCGTCCTCTCTCTCTCTCTCTCTCTCTCTCTCTCTCTCTCTCTCTCTCTCTCTCTCTCTCTCTCTCTCTCTCTCTCTCTCTCTCAATGAGGCAGATTCACAAGCGCGGTGAAAAGTTGATGCGTTTTTCCATTACGTGAGCATAAAAGCATTATAATTTCAGAGGCAAAGTCAGTCACAGCATTTTAAATACATAAGTAGAGTCAGTCATTGGAGGCATTAAAGCAGAACCACCACGATATAAGTAAGCACTGCAGTCATTTAAGTATAATAACAGAAGCTAAGTAAAATTCAACACATCATGATCACTATAGCTATTACCACAGTCTGTACAAGTAACCATCACATTTATAAGTAGAAGTAACATAACATAAGTAAAATTCAACTAAGGGTCATTATAATTAGCAAAGGCCCTTATTCAGAAAAGCTTTCCTCTCACCAAGACTATTTCCAAAGGCCACAGAGATTATTACCTTACTTCTCAAGGGTATTTCTCCTATCAATAATACAGAGATCTTGTTAATCTGTCACTAAAATCGTAAAACCACACTTATAAACCCGTACCACTTCACCATGACTAATTTCAAAGGCCACAGATAATTAGCCGAGTTCTCAAGAGTGTTTCTCCCGTTAATAATACAGAAATCTTGTTAATCTGTCACTGGAACCGTCAAAACACCCTTTAAAGCCCTTGTCACTTCAACTAGAGCCTTTTGAAAATAGTGGAGGTGCGGGGCGGAAATGTTTCAGAATATTGTACATAGTTTCACCACCACCACCACCACCACCACCACCACTACCACTACCACCAGAATCCTTCCCTACCCCTAGCGTGACGTGGGAGCATAACACTACGTCCCCAACGCAGCATAACACGCCATAACACAGCATAACATCACGTCACTCAAGAATGATAGGATGAAAAACACACTGATCGAGTTTATGGGAGATCAAAACGTACTTATTAATTCCGAAGTGCGTGTCCAGAGTGTGTGTGTGTGTGTGTGTGTGTGTGTGTGTGTGTGTGTGTGTGTGTGTGTGTGTGTGTGTGTGTGTGTGTGTGTGTGTGTGTGTGTGTGTGTGTGTCGCCCTCTTCTATTTCCTTCCTTTTTCCATCCATCATCTTCGTATCCTTGTGTCTCCATTTTTCAACCAATTTACGCTCCGCCCCAATTTATTTCGTCATTCTTTTTCCGCATTCAGTCTTCGCCCTGTCTCGCTCTCCTCGTTTATCAAATTATTTACTTCACCTTAGATATTCAAGTGTCATATTTCATCGCCTGTTATACTGCTCGCACATCTGCCTGCGTTTCACCCTCCTCCTCTTCTTCTTCTTCTTCCTCTTCCTCTTCCTCCTCTTTTTGTTTCTCCTCCTCTTCGTCTTCCCGTCAACGTGTTTTTTTTTTTTGTACTTATTTCTATTCATTGTTCGTTCAAGTTCTTTTTTTTTTCTCTCTTCTTTTCTTTTCCATTTTCTTCAAGGTCCTCTGTCTCTTTATTCTTGTGAGAGATTCAAATTCCTATCTTTCTGGTTAATTTAGTTTTAGTCTTCTTGTCACACGGAGACTTACTTACTCTCTCTCTCTCTCTCTCTCTCTCTCTCTCTCTCTCTCTCTCTCTCTCTCTCTCTCTCTCAGGGAAATCATGTTACGTGCGAAAGAAAAATGAGTGGAAATATCCAGACACTCAGCCTCTCTCTCTCTCTCTCTCTCTCTCTCTCTCTCTCTCTCTCTCTCTCTCTCTCTCTCTCTCTCTCTCTCTCTCTCTCTCACACGAAGCCGGGTAGATGTTTCTCTGCGGAATAATAACTTCTTTACCCTAATGTGTTTTATGCAACATTTTACCCTCTTTATCTCTCACACAGATCAACATTATTCTCTTTTCTCCTGGAGACGTGAAAAAAAAAAGATAAAATTCGCTCGCATCTAAATCCCTTTTTTTTTATTTATTTATTTTATTTTTCATTTTCGCTTCCATTTTTCTCCATCCATGTTTTGTAAATGTGATTATCTGTCTACTTCCGCCTTTATTTGTTTATGTGTCGCCTGTTTTATGTATCTTGCCTTTCTTGCCTTTCCCTTTCCATATGTATTCCTTTGTTATCATGAATTGTTTGTTCAACCTTCGTTTTGTTCTTTCTTATTTATCTTTGTATCCATTTGGTTAATGATTTTGTTTATTTCCTTCTATAATGGCATTTTTTTTTATCTCCACTGTTCTTTCTTTACATTTATCGTCATTTATCACCTTTTTCTTCCATTTTCCCTTCAATATTCCACTATTCATCTATTTGTCAAGCTATTATAATCTTAAATTCTTTCGTCTTGTTTGCATTTAATTCTCCTGGTATTCATTCACGTGAATTCTCTCATCTGCTTGCATTTTCCCTCATTTACATTGCTTCTCATTCCCTTACATACCTGTCTAATTAACTGGATATCCATTAAAATCATAGTCTTGTTTTCTTTCATCTTGTTTACCTTCAATTCATCAGGTGTTCCTCTCAGTCTGTCTTTTATTTTATTTTTAGTCATAATTTCCCCATATACTTGTTTGATCATTCGAGTACCAATTAATTTAATCAATTTAACTTTCCTCGTCTTGTTTATCTTCAATTCCACAGGTATTCCAGGTATTGTTTGCCTTTTCAATTCAATTTTACAGCTACTCCTTATAACTGCCTTATATACCTGTTTAATTTCCTATCAATCAATATTATTTAAACCTCCCTCGTTTTCGTTTACCTTCAATTAATCTCTCATCTCTCACCTGTGCACCCTTCCCATCACTTCATTACCCTTCAACTGGCCAGTAAGCAACCCTCTATGCCTTCCTGATGCAATGATTGGCTGGCGGTTAATGGACGCCTCGCATGATTGGCGGGCGTTAGTTGGGGCGTTTATTTGATACGCGAAAATGGGAAAGCGATTATGTGTGTCCCTAATCGAAAAGCATCATAATGGTAACAGTCGCCCCTTAACTAATGGAATATGTCAGGAAGGGTAAATGGAGTCCCCTGGTAATGGGTCAGTCTCCCTTAAAATGATGAGTGCCCCCTCGTTACGTTTTCTGTCAAAAAGAGAATCCTCCCGTGCCTCGTTTTCTGTGCGAGCATAAAAACTGTTTTGTCGAATCAGTCATTTCTGGGAGAGGAAAAAATACACGACAAATCCTTTCAGGCAGATGTAATGTTGTCAATCTCTCTCTCTCTCTCTCTCTCTCTCTCTCTCTCTCTGTGTGTGTGTGTGTGGGTGTGTGTGGGTGTGTGTGTGTTGCTATTTTTATCTTTTGAAAGCACAGACCTACTCTCTCTCTCTCTCTCTCTCTCTCTCTCTCTCTCTCTCTCTCTCTCTCTCTCTCTCTCTCTCTCTCTCTCTCTCTCTCTCTCTCTCATGACCAGATATGAAAACCACTGAACACCACCACCACCACCACCACAACCACCATCACCACCACTCGGAAATAAAGCAAATAAATAGATGCGTAAAATAAAACAAATGGGCGAATGAATAAATAAACAAATAGAGATAAAGCGTCGTCTGGTCAAAGGTGCAATAAAAAGTTTAAATTAATGTCCGCCAACTGTGACTCGCGACTCGGGGGGAAAAAAAAAAAAAAAGAGGAAAGGAACCAATTGCCTGTAATCACTTGGGGAACTTTCTACCACCGTGGGAGGAAACTAGCTAACTCCGTGTTGTTGTTGTTGTTGTTGTTGTTGTTGTTGTTGTTGTTGTTGTTGTTGTTGTTGATGTTGTGGTAGTGGTGGTCATTTTCTTAGCACTTAACTACAACAGCTACAACATACTTTCGATAACACAGCAGTAAACAAGGAAAATACAAAAGGGAAAATACAAACGAAATATATTAAGAGAAAATATTTTTGTGTTTTCTTCTCCATTTTTTTGTTGATATTGTTGCCTTAGTTATTTTTTTACTCCTTCTTAGCGCAGTACTCGATATAATAAGAAAAAAAGAGGTCTGAAAAATATTTAAAAAAAAAATGTTTGTGATACTTTCCCCAAAACAAGCATAATTTGTGGTTACTGTGTTTTTTTTTTTTTGTTATTTTGCAAACTATTTTTTATGTTATGTTTGTCACCTGTATTTTAGTTTTCCGTTTGTTTCCTGGACTGTTTGGTGTTTGAAAATGGAGCTAATTGTGTGTTTTCATATAGGTACGATTTGTTTGCTCTCTCTCTCTCTCTCTCTCTCTCTCTCTCTCTCTCTCTCTCTCTCTCTCTCTCTCTCTCTCTCTCTCTCTCTCTCTCTCTCTCTCTGACATACTTTCCTTTTTATTTACATTTCACTATTTATACACCCTACACATTTTTTTACCTTTCAAATCTAAAAAAAAATACTTATATAAAAACACAAAAAACACGAACAAACAAACAAAACAAAAAAAAACTATGGTCGTGTGGTTGTTTTGCTTGTACTTTTATAATGACCGCCTCTCTCTCTCTCTCTCTCTCTCTCTCTCTCTCTCTCTCTCTCTCTCTCTCTCTCTCTCTCTCTCTCTCTCTCTCTCTCTCCCTCCGCACACACAGCTATGGGTGAAGTATTTGGGTCATATTTTCACGGTACGTTGTATGTCTGCCGTTATAGAACAAAACGCTACTTTGCCGAGTTTACGGACTTTTTTTATTCACCGTAGTTCCGTGTGCTGTTACTTGCCTCACCGTAACTCGGCTTTATTCATGCGTTTGCGTCACATTACGTGTTGCTTTTCCCTGTATTAGTGCTCATAAGTTTGGGTTTTATGGGCGTGTACTCTCTCTTTCTCTTAAGGTATGTGGCACGCTTACATGTACATCTCTATTTATGATGTGGTTGGTGTTTTCATTATTTTACACTTTCTCGTTTTTGTTCAACTTTTTTTTTTTTTGTCTCTCATGTATTATCGAGTTTGTGTACTGTCCTCTCTCTTTCTCTCTCTCTCTCTCTCTCTCTCTCTCTCTCTCTCTCTCTCTCTCTCTCTCTCTCTCTCTCTCTAAAGGAATATGGGATGGTTAAATGTACTCTTTTATTTATCAAGTGGTTTTTATAACGTTATACTAAATACTTTTATTTTTTTGTGACATTTAAGTTCAGTTCGTGAGTATCTCTTTATCTTGGTTCTAAGAGGGAAGGGTTTAAATAAATTGTTACTTTTATCATGTAAAGTTTCGCTAATATTCATAACTAAAAGTTTCGCAGCTGTTTTTCCATGTAAAACTGACGATATATTTCAGTTCACGAGCATTTGTTTGGATTTTTTATGAAGAGTATATACAAACCCACTTACTTTTGCCCACGTAAAGTAAATATTTCCAGGGCCAGTAATTTCCATAACTTGAAATTCTATCGTTATTTTTTTCATGTATTACTGACGATACATTTTAGTCCATGGGCATTTGTTTTGATTTTTATGAAGAGTATATACTTTGTCGTAATATATTTGAAGAGGCGGTGATATTCATTATGTAACAAGCTACGATAAGTTTTAGTACGAGAATAGTTTTTTTTTTTTGTTTGCATGCAATACACAAACATTAGAATAAATATTTGATTCTGTCACGTAACATAAGAATTCTAAGTGACCGTTACTTCCAACATCTGATTCTCAAACGTACCATCCTAATTTTTAAGTCCATAAACACTTTTTTTTTTCAAGGAACACATACATCAGAATAAATACTTAATTTTGTTACGTAACACGAAATTTAGTGGCAATATTTTTCAACACGTAATTTTTACACGTAACATTCATTCCAGTTTTAAGTTCATGACCAATTTCCTTTTTCATTTTCATTTATTTACACAGATTTTTTAAGGAACACACATACGTTAAAATAGATTATTTATTTACTTATTTATTTATTTTTTACGTAACATAAGAAGTAAAATTCATTTCCAATACCTAATTTTCAAACGTAAATTCCTCGTTTCACCCAAATAAACACTTTCTTTTTTCTCCAAGGAACACATTGAAATAAAAACCTTTTTCCTGTCACGTAACAATTATATGAAGCAGTTGTAATTTCCCACATCTAATTTCCAAACTTATCTTAGTCTTACTCAATGAATACTCTTTTTTTTATTATAATTATTTCCAAGAAACACCTGAAAATAGTTAGTTTTGTCACGTAACATAATTGCACTAACCATTAGTCACCCTCCCCACCAAATATCCTGCAACATCAACACCACCGTGGCAGTGACAATAAAACATGCCACCACGCAAATCGGGTCATTTTTGCATTATTTACACGTGGACATTTCGGCTTTAGTGATTGTCATTCAACGTGCGTCTCTCATCCACGGCGCTTTTGCTTAACTAATTCCATAAAAGCTTTTCGTGTCCTGTTTTTATTTTTTCCCATCCCTCTCCCTCTCTCCCCCTCTCCCTCTCTCTTGTGCTTGTTCGTGTTCTGCTCAGTGTCATTAAATTGGTTTGCAAATTCGCTTCGTGGTGGAGGAAAAAACTTTTATTGCCCATCCAGTTTAGTGCTAACAACGAACAAGGTATTCTGAGCCAATTAGTTGTTTTCCCTGATAGGTGAGGCAAGCGTGGCGTCTGCGGCAACTGTGCAATAGGCGCAGGTGTGTGTGTGTGTGCAGGTATACTTGCGGTGGACTTGTTACCTGTTGTGCTACGTTATAATTTGTTTTGAAGGACAGGTACTCGTAACGGAAAGAGAATGTAATGGAAATGCGCAGGTATGGCAGACGGTGGAAGTAATGGCGGCGGCGGGCGTAGTGGTGGTGGTGGTAGTGCAGAAAGGCGAGAAAGTGGAGGAAGGTGTGAATAAAGGCGAGAATACCTGTGTGGAGGTGCGGATGAATCACCTTTATATATCGCACGCTACTGAAAAAATGCACAAAACAAAGGAGAAAAGGAGAAACAAAGGAGAACCGAAGGAGAACAGAGGATTGGTGTATATATAGTGTAGTATACGGACGTGGGTGGGCGTGTGAAGGAAGGGGAGGCGCAAAAGGAAGAGGAAACATAAACAACAACAAAAATATTACTTGTACACAAACACTTACACATATAAACGAAGACACATAACCTCCCAGGGATTTTTTCTCAAGAAGGCGACAAGTCAGGTGCTTTACGGGGGGGGAAGGGGGAAAGGGAAAGGTGAGCGCCCCCACCTGTCACAATGAGGCTTGTTTACCTCTATTCACCAGCGGCAGAAGGTGCGGGGACAAAACGCTATTTTTCTAAAGGGTTTTCCCTCAGACTCCCGCCAACGCAAACTAAGAATATTTAATATGAAAGAAGAATAGGATGACCTGAGAGAGAGAGAGAGAGAGAGAGAGAGAGAGAGAGAGAGAGAGAGAGAGAGAGAGAGAGAGAGAGAGAGAGAGAGAGAGAGAGAGAGAGAGAGAGAATTAGATCTAGGAATCGATATGATGTACTTACTTATATTAATGTTGTTGTTGTTGTCGTTGTTGTTGCTTCTGAAATATAGAAATTAATGCATCAGTAGAGCTAGACCTAGAGAGAGAGAGAGAGAGAGAGAGAGAGAGAGAGAGAGAGAGAGAGAGAGAGAGAGAGAGAGAGAGAGAGAGAGAGAGAGAGAGAGAGAGAGAGTACAAACCAAGGTCTAGCTTTTGATGTCAGTCATTCATACTCTAATTAATTATATATCAGGTAACCTAGAAAATTATAATAACTTAGAGCTCACCTGTGTATATGTATGCATGTGTATGCGTGTGTGTGTGTGTGTGTGTGTGTGTGTGTGTGTGTGTGTGTGTGTGTGTGTATGTGTGTTTGTACGACCTTGTTGGCTGACGAACCGAAGCTGAAATTCAGAACTATATCGTGTATTTTGTCACGAAACGAAAACGCAATTGGAAACCTGTGCACCTGGAAAATTAAAACCAATTGTGCATATCGGCTGTGTCCCGCGCCTTTTTTGGCTCCACGCTCGTGTTTTTGAGTCTGTTTTATGCATATTTATTGCTTATTTTTATGTGACGCCAAATGATTCCGTGTTAGGGACTAAATGTGTGTGTGTGTGTGTGTGTGTGTGTGTGTGTGTGTGTGTGTGTGTGTGTGTGTGTGTGTGTGTGTGTGTGTGTGTGTGTGTGTGTGTGTGTGTGTGTGTGTGTGTGTGTAGGTGGGTGAGTGGATGGGTGTGAGTGTATGAGAGAGAGAGAGAGAGAGAGAGAGAGAGAGAGAGAGAGAGAGAGAGAGAGAGAGAGAGAGAGAGAGAGAGAGAGAGAGAGAGAGAGAGAGAGAGAGAGAGAGAGAGAGAGAGAGAGAGAGAGAGAGAGAGAGAGAGAGAGAAAAATGTGAAAACAAAATTAGCGATATTAGAAAACAAAACATAAATGAACGAAAACAAAACACACACACACACACACACACACACACACACACACACACACACACACACACACACTAAATTACCTTCCTCAGTAAAATTTAAATGGTCTCAGAGAATGCCAATTATTCACTGTTTCATTCCTCTCTCCTTATTGCCACAGTGATGAGGAGGAATGACTCACCCCTTAGCCGTTTTTATTTCTCTCCACCGCCAACCCAAAAGAAGAAGAAGAAGAAAAAGAAGAAGAAGAAGAAGAAGAAGAAGAAGAAGAAGAAGAAGAAGAAGAAGAAGAATTGGCCTCAGTACCTAAAATAGAGAAAAAGGCATAAATGGTTAATAAAAAGAATAAAAACGACCTCAATATTTAGAAAAAAAATTGCAATCGGTAGCTTAAAATAAAAATTAACCTTGATAGACAAACAAAAGCGGCTTAAGTAGTAAAAAAAAATTGATAAAAAGAAAAGAAAAAGGCCTAGGAGACAAAAAAATCATTAGCACCTAAAAAAATATATAAAAAAAACTGACCTCGATACCTAAAAAAAAGAAAAAAAGGTGGGGTCGCCTCGGTAGCTGAAAAAAAAGGTAAAAAAAAAAAAAAAGGGCCTTGGTAGCTTACATGCAAAATCCTTGAGCTACAACTTGCATATCACAGGTTCGAATCCCAAATCTCCCTATAATTTAAAGAATAGGGGGAGATGGGGAGAGAAAATGGAAGGCAACTAAACTGAACAGACAAGGAGAGATCGATAAGCATCTCCTATGTTGTGAACGAAAAACGAAGAGAAAGAAGGAAAGAGAGAGAGAGAGAGAGAGAGAGAGAGAGAGAGAGAGAGAGAGAGAGAGAGAGAGAGAGAGAGAGAGAGAGAGAGAGAGAGAGAGAGAGAGAGAGAGAGAGAGAGAGAGAGATACCGTAAAAGAAGCGAAGCAAAGGAGATAATAGGAGATAGGAGAAGATAGCCGGGGAACCTTGAATGAGATGAAAGGATAAGAAAGAGAGGAGAGGAGATAATGAACTTCAGACACGGAGACGAAGGAGGGAGGAAGAGAAGACGGGAAGGAAGAAGAGAGATAGAGCGAGTCAATATAGATAGGAAGAATGATAAACGAAAGACTCAATTTGAACAGGTAGTAAAGATGAAGGAAATAAACAAGATAAAAGTGTATAGAAGGAAAAGGCAAAGCGATAATAAACGAGGAAGAGGAAGGGAAATGTGATAATATATAATGAAAATAAATAAGAAAGGGGGAACATTCAAAAGGAAAAGGATAATAATAATAATAATAATAAAAAGACGAACATCAAAGAAGAGAAGAAAGGAGAACGAACGACGAAAAATGAAAAAGCGAAGCAAAGAAAAAAAAAAAAGAGACGCAAATTTGAAGCGAGAGAAAAAAAATAAAAAAATAAATAAAAAAAATAAATAAAAAAAAACTTAATATTTGTGATTGGAATTCGATGTCAAAGAATTATGATGAAATAACAATTAAGCTAAAAGGAAGATTTGCCCAAGTGAAAACTGTGAACGGTGCAAAAGTGAAGGGAAAGTTCACACACACACACACACACACACACACACACACACACACACACACACACACACACACACACACACACACACACACACACACACACACACACACACACACACACACACACACACACACACACACGTTGCAAGGATATGAACAAATCCGAAATGACAAAATAAACTATAAAATCAAATAACGCAATAACGTAACAAGAAAACAAATGCAATGCAGAAACAATGTCATATTATTAATTATTTACCAGTGAGAGAATTTGCCTATCTATTTATCTATCTGTTTATCTATCAATTTCTACATATCTACCCATCAATCTATCTATCTTTCTGTTAGTTTACGTATCTATCTATATCTATCAGTTATTCTATAAATTTATCTACCTATTTGTCTGTCTATCTACCTACCTCCCTATCTATTTATCTATTTATCTATCTATCTATCTATCTACCTGCCTATCTACATATCTATTTATCAAACTATCTATACAAAAGCAAATAGATACATTTCTCCTACGTATTTTGACTATTTCTCCTACGTATTTTGACTATCTATAAAAAATCAGAGAGATACATTTTTCAACCTTTCAGAATATCATTTGAAACTCACACCTGGGACCCGGCGCACCTGAGTCACACACACACACACACACACACACAGACACACACGAGAGCACAGCAAGACAAATGCATATTGTTACACAAGACTCATGGAAGGGCAGAGGGTGTGGTTTACCTACATAACACCTGAGATGTAATTAAGGACAGGTGAGGCAGCTGGAGACAGGTAGAAACAGGGAGAAAGGGAGAGAAGACATGGCAAGGAGTGAAAGAGCGAGGAGGATTATAAGGGGGAATAAAAGGGAGAGAGAGAGAGAGAGAGAGAGAGAGAGAGAGAGAGAGAGAGAGAGAGAGAGAGAGAGAGAGAGAGAGAGAGAGAGAGAGAGAGAGAGAGAGAGAGAGAGAGAGAGAGAGAGAGAGAGAGAGAGAGAGAGAGAGAGAGAGAGAGAGAGAGAGAGGGGTTCAATTTAGTGTCATGGGAGGGGGAACGCCTTGTGTGATGGGTGTCCGCTATCAACAGAGAGAGAGAGAGAGAGAGAGAGAGAGAGAGAGAGAGAGAGAGAGAGAGAGAGAGAGAGAGAGAGAGAGAGAGAGAGAGAGAGAGAGAGAGAGAGAGAGAGAAAGCCCATTTTTTTTGGATCTTTTGAAATTTTAAATGATGCAAATTTGTCAAGTCTTCATTTCTCTCTCTCTCTCTCTCTCTCTCTCTCTCTCTCTCTCTCTCTCTCTCTCTCTCTCTCTCTCTGCATGACTCAACCAACTTTAAACACCACTGGACAAAATGGGTTAGCCTCTCTCACCCTTCCCATCCTCTCTCTCTTTCTTTCTCTCTCTCTCTTATTTTTTTGCTCCCTTCGCCCTATGTCCCTCTTCGGGCATCACTCATTCTTCCGACCATTACGTCTCTCTCTCTCTCTCTCTCTCTCTCTCTCTCTCTCTCTCTCTCTCTCTCTCTCTCTCTCTCTCTCTCTCTCTCTCTCTCTCTAACATCATGTATGGAGGAATAACAGCCTTTCTGATTTAAGTCAAGTGCTGTATGCTCGAGAGAGAGAGAGAGAGAGAGAGAGAGAGAGAGAGAGAGAGAGAGAGAGAGAGAGAGAGAGAGAGAGAGAGAGAGAGAGAGAGAGAGAGAGAGAGAGCATAAGTTTGTTGGCAAGGGTTGAGAGAGTGGAAGGGAGATAAGGATTGCAGGGAGGGAGAGGGAAAGCAGGAAGAGAGAGAGAGAGAGAGAGAGAGAGAGAGAGAGAGAGAGAGAGAGAGAGAGAGAGAGAGAGAGAGAGAGAGAGAGAGAGAGAGAGAGAGAGAGAGAGAGACGCGGGTAAGTAAAATTTACCAGGCAACAGAAAATTAAGAAATGAAATTTGAGAATCATGCGAAGCGAAAAGAAAATGGAAATGATATTAAAGAGAGAGAGAGAGAGAGAGAGAGAGAGAGAGAGAGAGAGAGAGAGAGAGAGAGAGAGAGAGAGAGAGAGAGAGAGAGAGAGAGAGAGAGAGAGAGAGACGACGAAGACATATTTTTCAGCATCAGAAATCAATCTACATGCAAATGAATGAATTTTTAAACCTCTCCTTCCATGGATTATTAAATGTTAAGGAAAGTTAGACTAGGTTAGGTTATGATATGGTACGTTATTCAGTATGCTTACTATTACACTAAAGGATATCTGTAATTCACTATTCCTTGTCGCTCTGCTCTTCTGAACATTGTTAATTGAGTGGAAATTTGGTTAAGTTAATTTAGGTTAGGTTTGCTTAAGTCAGGTTAAGTTAGGTTAGGTTAAAGAGCATACATCTTCATCAATTACTGTTCTTCAGTCTACTCTTTTGAATACAGATAATGGAGTGGAGCTTAGGTTAGGTTAAGTTGGATTAGGTTTGGTTACATTGGGTTAGGTTAGGTTAAGTTAGGTTAAATTATGTTAGCTTAGTTTAGGCTAGGTTAAGCTAAGTCAGGTTTGGTCAAGTTAGATTAAGTTGGTATAGTAGGATAGGTTAAATTAAGTTACGTCATGTTAAGTTAGGTTACGTTAAGATAGGTTAGGTTAGGTTAGGTTAGGTTAAGTTAGGTTAGGTTACATTAAGTTAGGTTACATCAGGTTTAGTTAGGTTAGGTTAGGTTAGGTTACGTTAAGTTAGGTTACGTTAAGTTAGGTTACATCGGGTTAAGTTAAAGTTAGGTTAGGTTAGGTTAAGTTAAGTTAGGTTACGTTAAGTTAGGTTAGTTAGGGAACACTCACCTTTATTACCTTGACGATGAGTACGATAAGCAAGCAATAAGTCAAGGTCATTCATTTAGACAGGTATTCTCACAATTAGACACTTGAGTGCGTGTGATTACGTGCGCGTTCTGATTACCTTCCAATCCCTCCAATCAAATCCACAAATCCTACGCCATGATTCACAACACCACGCCACTCCGGCCCTCGCTCAATACACGCATGCATAATTCATTGGATATACATGCACCAAGTTAATGTATCCTTACAACTGCCAACAGATGCATACTAATATTAGCTGGAAAAAAAATATCTTAATTGACTTGCATGGAAAACTCTTTATAAAGCCATTCATTATTATTATTATTATTATTCTCTCTCTCTCTCTCTCTCTCTCTCTCTCTCTCTCTCTCTCTCTCTCTCTCTCTCTCTCTCTCTCTCTCTCGTTGTTGCCTCACTATTTCTGTCCTCTCTCTGTTACCCTTCTTTCCTCTTCCTCTCTTCCTTATTTTCTAACCACTTCCTCCTCTGTTTCGTCCCCTCTTTTTCTTCCTTCTTTCTTCCTTTCCTCCTCATCTCCTCCCTTCTATTGTTCCTCATTCGTCCTTCTTTCCCTCTATCCTGCATTTTCTCTTTCTTCTCTACCCTTCCGCCCCTTGCATATTTTCTCTTTCCCTTCCTATTTTTTTTCCTCTCTCTTTACCTCGTGTTCCTCCTTTTAATCCTTCATATATCTCCCTTCTCCCTTCCCTCTCTCTTTCTCTCGTTCAGCACCTGTCACTCTTCACCTCTTTCGCCCTTGCCCTCCTCTTCATCTTTCTTCCTTTCCCTCTTCCCCTCTTTCAATCTTTTTTTATCGAATTTTCCTCTTCTTTCCACCTTTTAAAGTTTTTTTCTTTTTTTCTTTCTTTTACATCTTTCATGTGATCTAACCTCCTTATCTCTCTCTTTTTTCCTCTTTTTTTTTGTTTCTTTTCATCTCTCTCTCTCTCTCTCTCTCTCTCTCTCTCTCTCTCTCTCTCTCTCTCTCTCTCTCTCTCTCTCTCTCTCTCTCTCTTTATCAGTCTTATTCCTATCATTTCTTCCTTCCTTCTGGTTTCCTCAATTTCATCCTTCTTTTCTTTCATACTTTTACATACTTCCTCCCTTTTCCTTCATTCTCTCCAGCCTTCACTCCTTTCCTTCCGTTCCTCCTTCCCCTCTTCTTTCCTTCTCTCCTCCCTCCTTTCCTTACTCTCTACTCTCTCCCTTTCTTCCTTTCCTCTCCCATTTTCCCTCTTCCTACCTTCTCCTCTTTCCTTCCCTTCTTTCTCCTCTTCCTGCCTTCTCTTCCTTCGTCTCTTCTTTCCCTCCTTCCCCTCTTCCTCATTCTCTTCCTTCTCCCCCATTCCCTTTTCCTTCAACTTTCTTTCCCTTTCTCTTCCCTACCTTCCTTCTCTTTCAACCTTCTTTTCCTCTGCTTCTTCTTTCCCTCCCCTTTTCTTTTTCTCTTACCTCCTCTCCCTCCCTTCCTTCTTGTTCAATCTTCTTTTCCTCAGTTTTCCTTCCCTACATTTTTCCCCTTCTATCTCTTCCTTCCTCCCTATTCCTTCGTGGGTCTGGAGAAAAAAAAAAAAACGAAAAAAGACACCAAAAAGTGGGTCACCTGCTTAGCATACCTGAGTCGAATCAGTTAATTAGGAAATTGACTCACCTGTCCTTACAATTCCCGTGTATCTGTCTGCGTCTGTCCAGCCACGTGTACCTGTTTAATTAGTATTGTGCTCACCTGTCTCTGTGTAACTGTACCTATATTACTAGAAGCACACCTGTTCTCGTCTCCCTTAATTGTTATTGTTTGTAGGTAGTGTAGGTGGGAAGGTATGTAGGTCTCTCTCTCTCTCTCTCTCTCTCTCTCTCTCTCTCTCTCTCTCTCTCTCTCTCTCTCTCTCTCTCTCTCTCTCTTAGGTCAGTACTCAAAAGTCAAATTATTTCCTTAATTAATTGACGTTTTTTATGATTTATATTTTTGCTTCACTGCCAGTACATACTTGACATCAAATTAATTTTCTTACTATTCATCTTTCTGTTTTTATTCGTGATTATCCTATTCCTTCTACATTGCATCGATTTCACTGACTGTTCTGTTTGTTTCCTTTATTTCTACAATCCTCGTTTCCTTTCTAGATTTTCTTTATTTTTTTTTATTCCTCTTCTCTCTTTTTTCCGTCTTTCATTTTTTCAATTCCTCCATTATTTTCTCATTTCCTTATATTCATTTTTGCTTCCTTCCTTTATTTCTTTTATTATCTATGCTTTCCTTCCTTTCCACTCATCCTTCTTTGCTTCTTTTCTTCCTTCATTCTCTCTCTCTCTTTCCCTTCATCCCCTGCTTCCTATATTCTTTTCTTTTCTAGTTTTTTTTTCCTTCCATCATCCTTTCATTATTTCCTTCCTCCCTTCTTCTCTTTCATCTCTGCTTCCTTCCTTCATCCCTTCATTCTCTATCTCTTTCTTTACAATGTTTTTTTTTCCTTCATATCTTCCTTCCTTCATTTTTCTTTCAATTAATCTTTCATAGTTTCATTCATCTCTTTCTCTCTCTCTCTCCCTTCCTTCACTTCCTTCATTCCTTCCTTCTTCGCTTCCACTTTTCCCTTGCTTCTTATTTACTTATCCACTCTTTCACTATTCACTCAATTTCTTCATTTGTGTCTGATTCTCTATTGTCCTTCCCTTCCTTTCATCATCCCTTCCTTTATCTACTTATTTACTTAGGTATTCTTTCATCACTCATTATATTTACTCATAGCTGTTTGTGTTTATTTCTCTATTCCTCCTCCTCCTCTTTCTCCTTCTCCCTTCTCTCTTATTCCTATCTTTATTGTTTAATTTCTGCTTCAACCTCTTATTTCGTCAAATGTCTTATCTCCTTATATTTACTCCTTTACTTCTCTTCCCGTTTGTTTTCCTCCTTTTCTTAATTACTTTACCGCCCAGAGAGAGAGAGAGAGAGAGAGAGAGAGAGAGAGAGAGAGAGAGAGAGAGAGAGAGAGAGAGAGAGAGAGAGAGAGAGAGAGACTTGCCACACTTTGGAGGAAAGAGTCTCCATCATTCTTAACATGGAGAGAGGGGAAGAGAGAGAGAGAGAGAGAAAGAGGAGGAAAGAGGAGGAGGAAGAGAAGAGTAAAAGAGAGAGGAAGAGGAAGGTACGGGAGGGGTTACGATGAGCGATGATGGAGGAAAGTAGGGAGTTATTGGCTAATGAGGAAGAGGAATGGAAGAGGGAGAGGAAGAGGGAGAGAGAGGCTGGAAAGAGAGAGGGAGAGGTACTAGGCTTGGCTATGAGGGAGGTTAAGAGAGGAAAGGAGAGTAAAGATAACGTTAAGAGAGAGAGAGAGAGAGAGAGAGAGAGAGAGAGAGAGAGAGAGAGAGAGAGAGAGAGAGAGAGAGAGAGAGAGAGAGAGAGAGAGAGAGAGAGAGAGAGAGAGAGAGAGAGAGAGAGTCGAATGCTTCAAAAATTCAGCAAAAAAGCAAACTTTACAACTATGCCTCTTATGTGTTTTCTTTCTCTTCTTTCCTAATTACTCTCTCTCTCTCTCTCTCTCTCTCTCTCTCTCTCTCTCTCTCTCTCTCTCTCTCTCTGCCAATTTGCTTTTAAATCTTAACTTCTTGATCAGGTGAAAAAATTAAAGATAACCAATTGAGAGAGAGAGAGAGAGAGAGAGAGAGAGAGAGAGAGAGAGAGAGAGAGAGAGAGAGAGAGAGAGAGAGAGAGAGAGAGAGAGAGAGAGAGAGAGAGACGATTAGAGAGATTGAGAACGACGGAAGGAAAGAATGGAAGATAAAGGAAGGAAGATAAAGAGACCGACAAGGAGAAGAGGGAGTGATTAGGGAGTCTTAATGGAGGTGAAGACAGTGCGATACCGTGCTGTTGTATTACTGGTGGTGGTGGTGGTGGTGTTTTAAGGAACTTCAGTTAACAAAAAAAATAATTGTTTCGTTATTAATGCATTCACAACCAGCCTCACAACAACAACAACAACAACAACAACAACAACAACAACAACAACAACAACAACAACCAACACACTACAAAAAAAACTGAAAACACAAAAAATCCGCATGAGAGAGAGAGAGAGAGAGAGAGAGAGAGAGAGAGAGAGAGAGAGAGAGAGAGAGAGAGAGAGAGAGAGAGAGAGAGAGAGAGAGAGGCCCAGCAAAACAAAAACGCATCTTCAGAACTGCATTCCCTCTCTGCCTTCCCTTCCCTTCCCTTCCCTTCCCTTCCCTTCCCTTCCCATCCCTCCCCTCCCCTTCCCCTGCCTTGCCTCGCCTTGCCGGGTCTGATTCCCAAGTTTTCAGTTTTACATTCTCGTACCGTCGGGACTAAAAATTTTTTATCTTAATAACATTATGGAAAGTTTTTGAGAGGATCGACCAAACGCTGAGATTAACCTGCTTAATTAATTCCGAATGCAGAGAACCGGGGAGTGTAGCTTTCCTGTACGAGAGAGGGAGCGAGAGCGAGAGAGAGAGAGAGAGAGAGAGAGAGAGAGAGAGAGAGAGAGAGAGAGAGAGAGAGAGAGAGAGAGAGAAGAAAAGAATAGGAGAAAGATGGAGTGAGGAAATTCTGTTTATTTTTTTTGCACTTCTGTGTTAGAGAGAGAGAGAGAGAGAGAGAGAGAGAGAGAGAGAGAGAGAGAGAGAGAGAGAGAGAGAGAGAGAGAGAGAGAGAGAGAGAGAGAGAGAGAGAGAGGGTGCGTGTTTCAAAAATATTTCACATCGAAGGAACACGCAGAGAAGGGA
>NC_087196.1:7425857-7428357 GCF_035594125.1 Scylla paramamosain | reverse complement strand
TTTCCTTTCCTTTTCTTCTTTCCTCTTCCTTCTCTATATTACTCTTTATTCCCCTTATCTTTTCTGTCCTCTTATTTTTTTCCTTTTTTTCCTTTTCCTCTTCCGTTTCCTCATTATCATTATCTATTTCCTTCCTCCTTCATTTTCCCCTCCCTTTTTCCCTTTATTATGTACTCTCTCTCTCTCTCTCTCTCTCTCTCTCTCTCTCTCTCTCTCTCTCTCTCTCTCTCTCTCTCTCTCCTAACCTTCACCTTCACTTTTCCCTTCACTTCCTCCGTTTTCTGTTTCCTCTTTCCCTCTCCCTACCCTCTTTCCCTCTCCCTCTCCCTCTCTCTCTCCCTCTCCCTCTCCCCTCTCTCCCGCTCGCTCTCTCTCCCCCTTATATTTCTTCCACCGTCTTCCATTAATTCTGCGTTTTCAACTTTGCTCTCCTCCTCCTCTTCCTACTCCTTCTCCACCTCCTCCTCCTCCTCCTCCTTCTTCTTCTCCTCCTCCTCTTTCTTTTCTTGTTTCCTTATGTTCTTTCCCCAGACTTAAAAAGGATGGAGGAGGAAGAGGAGGAGGAGGAGGAGGAGGAGGAGGAGGAGGAGGAGGAGGAGGAGGAGGAGGAGGAGGAAGTTAATACAGTCAACATGAGAATGAAAAATTAATAAATCTAATCAAGAATACGAAAAAAATAAAATGGCAAAACTATATAAACAAATAATAATAATAATAATAATAATAATAATAATAATAATAATAATAATAATAATAATAACGCCAGGCTTCCTCTTTAAGCTTAAACAGGTCGTGACAGTTTTAATTAAGTTTATTTTCGCGCTTAGACTGCGACGCAAACTTTTTCTGACGCTATTATTGAGCTTGTGCTGCAAGAGAGAGAGAGAGAGAGAGAGAGAGAGAGAGAGAGAGAGAGAGAGAGAGAGAGAGAGAGAGAGAGAGAGAGAGAGAGACGATGCATGAGAGAAAAAGAGAAGGGAAAATTAATAACGAAAGATATCACTAATAATAATGAGGAAAGGAGAAGGGGAAAAGAAAAGAAGAGAAAAAGAAACTGAATGAAGGATAAGAGAGAAATAATAAGAGGAATGAAGGGAAAGATAGAAAAGGAATACATTATGGTGGTGAGGGGGAGAGATGATACAAACTAACAAAACCAATCCATTTTCTATCAATCTATACATTTTTTTTTTTTTTTTGCTTCAAATGGCTAAATTGTCCGCCACTAGCAGTCGAAGCAGTGAGACTCAGTTCGAAGCCCTTTGGTGAAGCCTCAAGTCTGTCCCGACCCAACAAGTTCACAATGAAATGAATATTCAAATACGACTTTCATTACTTCTGCAGTCTATTCAAACCGGACCTTATTCTACCAGCTCTTTAAGGTCATTTCCCTCTTAATTAACTTCCTCTTTACCTCCAACCTCCTTCTGTCTCCTTGCCTCCTCTTCTTCTTCTTCTCCTTCTCCTCCTCCTAGTTCACGTCATCCTCATCTTCCTTCTCTTCCTTCTCTTCCTCCTTTCCGCAATCTTCATTCTTCCTCTTAGTTGACTCTCTCTCTCTCTCTCTCTCTCTCTCTCTCTCTCTCTCTCTCTCTCTCTCTCTCTCTCTCTCTCTCTCTCTCTCTCTCTCTCTCTCTCTCTCTCTCTCTCTCCTAATTACTTCTTGTCCTCCTCTTCACTGCTAATTCTATCTTCTTTAAATACTCTTTCCTGACCTAAATGTCCTCTTCTCTCTCTCTCTCTCTCTCTCTCTCTCTCTCTCTCTCTCTCTCTCTCTCTCTCTCTCTCTCTCTCTCTCTCTCTCTCTCTCTCTCTTGCCAAGTTGATTTTTGTTTTAATCTTCCGTCTTGTCTCTCTCATTCTTTTTATTTTCTTTAAGTTTCTCCCACATTCTCTCATTTCATCATCCCTAATTAGTGCATCTCTCTCTCTCTCTCTCTCTCTCTCTCTCTCTCTCTCTCTCTCTCTCTCTCTCTCTCTCTCTTTCTCTCACCCACATTTTTCCTTTAATTGTAATTTATTACGTGTATTTTAGAATACGTAATAAACCACACTATTTTCAGGCTTACATCCTCTCTCTCTCTCTCTCTCTCTCTCTCTCTCTTGTATGCTGTCAACACATACCGTATAAATAATGAATATACGTAGTTTAAGCCTAATTTAAATTACATACACTTGTCCATATGAAGAGTGTATAACAGACCAGCAAACTATGAATTAAAAAAAAAATAAAAAGTAAAAAAAAAAAAAAAATTCCAGGCCCGCTCCGAACATTAATCAAACGCGCGTTAAAAGAGCGAGATTAACAATGTATAAACGAAATGAATGGAAAATATATACTCGCATAGTCAGATATACATAAGATACTAAAATAAATAAAAAAAAAAAAAAAAATGAAGTATGTACGTATATATACTATGTGTCTGGCTTTGCTTTTAAATGGGACCGGAATAAATAAATACATAAATAACTCTATAGATAAATGATAAAAAAAAAAATA
>NC_087196.1:7398357-7420857 GCF_035594125.1 Scylla paramamosain | reverse complement strand
CCCTTACTTTCAATTATCATTTCCTTCCTTGTGATCAATCTACATCTCCCCTTTAACCCTTTCCTTCCTCTCTCTCCTCTATCTCTTCCTTCATCCCCCTCCTTCCCTTCCCTTCCCTTCTCTTCCTTTCGTTAGCCTAATCACGTGCCCGCCATGAAACACCGCTGGTTCTATTAATCTTCTTCTTCCTTCGCAGTTTTATATTTTTTTTCTTTCTTTTTTTCCTCTATGCCACTCAATTTTCCCGCTCGGTGGTAAGCATATAGAAAGGGAAAGAAGGAGAAAGGGAGAGAGGGAGACGGGGTATAGTTAGACGAATAAGGGAAGATGGAGATTAATGATGATAAAACGAATGAAAAAGATAAATATGTATAAAGTCACTTGATTCTATTCGTCTAAGTAAAAAAAAAAAAAAAAATGGCTGATTAGAAATAATAATAAAAAAAAAAAACTTGGGGGGAATATTTAAGGGTGAGCTTCGTTATTTTTTGCGGTAATAGAAAACGGGATGAAGATTGGAAGGTTGATTAGGAGGAGGAGGAAGAGGAGGAGGAGGAGGAGGAGGAGGAGGAGGAGGAGGAGGAGGAGAAAAACGAGAAAAACGAGAACAACAACAACAACAACAACAACAACAACAACAACAACAACAACAACAACGACAAGGAGAAAGAGAAGCTTCGAGAGAGAGAGAGAGAGAGAGAGAGAGAGAGAGAGAGAGAGAGAGAGAGAGAGAGAGAGAGAGAGAGAGAGAGAGAGAGAGAGAGAGAGAGAGATGGACAACAAATTAAATGCACAACGGATAAAGCTAAAAATATCGCGTTAAGAAGAGGAGGAATAAAGAGAAAGGGGAAAAACAGAAGAGGAGGAGAGGGAGAGGGAAAAGTGAGAGTGAGGACAAGCTGGAAGTGGTGAGGGGAAAAAGATGAGAGCTGGGGGACTGAGGGGAAGGGGGAGGAGTGTGAATAGTGAGAGGATGGGGAATACTGTGAGAGGACACAGTGGTGAGGGTGAAAAGAGTGAGAGGAGGGGAAAGAGATGGGGGGAAAGAGGGAAGGATATAGGCGTGGAAGAAAAGAAGGGAAAAAAACAACAAATGGGATAAAAAGGTGACAAGAAAGAAAGCTAATGGAGGGAAGAAATATTGGAAGGGGAAACAGGAGGGAATAAAGAGAGGGAAAAAAAGACGCAAGGTATTTGAAGGAAGTGGAAAAAAGGGGAGGAAACAAGAGAGGGAGGGAATGAGGGGACAGGAAAAGACAAAAGAGAGAACGAAAGTAAGGGAAAAGGTAAGAGAAAAGAAAGACAAGGATGAAAGAGGGGAAGAAGGGAAAGAAGAGAGATAAAAAGGAGGTATGGAAGAGGGGAGAAGTGTCTGATATGGAGAGTAGAAGCGAAAGTGGGAAGAGGGGAACCAAAACAGAATACCAGAAAAGCAAAAAATAATAATAATAGAGGAGGATGAAAGAAGGAAAGAGGGAGAAGGAAAAAAAGGGAATAAGGAAGAATAAGAATAAGATAAAGAAAGCACGGAAAATTAAGACAGGAAGGGAAATAAAGGAAGAAAGAGGATGAGAAGGGAAAGAAAAAAGGAATAAAGAAGGAAAGAAAGAAAAAATAATGAAAACATACAACACACACACACAAAAAGAAAACGAAAATAGTGGAAAAAAGATTAAGGAAACAAAAAAAACAAAACAAGCATCAGAATGAAACAAGAGAAGAAGGAAAAGAAAAAGTTGACAAGACATAAAATAAAGAAAACGGATTGCGAAAGAAAACGAAAACACAGACAGAATAAATAAAAATAAGAACGAAATGAGAGAAGGGGGAAAGAAAAGATTACACGGGAAACAAGAGTGGAAAGCAAAATATGATATGGAAACTTGAAGAAACGAAGAAAAAACAAGCAGAAAAAGGAAAACAAGGCGAAAATACGAAAGAAATGAGAAAAGGAAAAAAAAAAAAATATTACAAGGAAGGAAGAAGATGAATGAAACAAAATATAATAAGAAAAAAACGAAAATAAATAAACAAATAAATAAAAACAAGCGCAGAAAGAAAGAAAAGGAAAGAGAAAGTTACAAAATCACACGGAAAACAAGTGGAAAAAAACTTTGATATGGAAAATTAAGGAAACAGAGAAAACAAGCAGAAAAAAAGCAAAACAAGGTTAAAATATAAAAAAAAAAGGAAAGAGAAGGTTACAAGGTCACGAGGGAAACAGAAGAGGAGAAAAAAAGCCCTCATATGGGAGTAGAGGCGGCAGGAAGGGCGGTAATCCATTACTCACACGAGGGCGTTATGGGATGGAATGACCAGCACGTAGCCACACCTGCGCGTCCCTTGAGTCCCACGCCCATAATGCAGGTGCTAAACGGAGCCCCCGCCGCGCCCCTCCCTCGCCTCGGCTTGCAAGGAAAAAATCAAACTCCTAAAGGGAAGGAAAGAGATGAAATTTTACGGCCGTCCGCACTACCAGCGTAAAATGCACGGGGGAAAAAAGAAAGGCAGAAAGAGAGAGCGAAAAAGGATGGTTCATGTGCCTAAGTTTTAGTGTTTCCAGAGGTGGTGGTGGTGGTGGTGGTGGTGGTGGTGGTGGTGGTGGTGGTAATTGTTGTTGTTGGTGTTGTTGTTTATTGTTGTTGTTGTTGTGTTTGTTTCTGGTGCTGCTGTTGCTGTTATTGTTATTGTTGTTGTTGTCTTTGTTGTTGTAGTCGTAGTAGCAGTAGTAGTAGTAAAAGTAGTAGTAGTAGAAGTAGTAGTACAAATAGTAGAAGCAGCAGTAGTAGTAGTAGTAGTAGTAGTCTTAGTAGCAGTAGTAGCATTAGTAGTAATAACACTAGTACTATCATCATCATCATCATCATCATCATCATCACCACCACCACCACCACCACCACCACCACCACCACCACCACCACCACCAGTACCACCAAAAGTAGCACAACCCTGGAACAGCGTCGCGCCAGTAATACTCGGCAGCTTTCTCTGGGGCAAGTCGTCGGTGGAGAACAGGTCCTTAAAGCCCAAAATGCCATAAGAATAATGCTGTTACTTCGCCTTTACTGCTATTATTGCCTGTTATTGGATGGCAGGCAAGCACCGCGGAGGATCATGGCTGGAAACATTACTTTTTTGCCTTTGTTTTGCTGTTTTCTTTAATTAAGGGAAGTGGTCTGGATTCACGTTGCTTGTTGCGAGTTTTCCCTCTCCCTCTCTCTCTCTCTCTCTCTCTCTCTCTCTTGTCCTGTTTTCTTGTTTCCACTTATCAGAATCACAGCGAAAAGGTGGACAAATTTATAGTGATTAAGTTAAATTGTTTGGACGTGGCCTGAGCGATCTAATTCACGGTGAAGAGTTTAATTCTCTCTCTCTCTCTCTCTCTCTCTCTCTCTCTCTCTCTCTCTCTCTCTCTCTCTCTCTCTCTCTCTCTCTCTCTCTCTCTCTCTCCCATACACAAACACACTTCATCATCATGCACAGCGAGAGAGAGAGAGAGAGAGAGAGAGAGAGAGAGAGAGAGAGAGAGAGAGAGAGAGAGAGAGAGAGAGAGAGAGAGAGAGAGAGAGAGAGAGAGAGAGAGAGAGGGTGGGGAGAGCAAGAATTTTATTTCACACACACACACACACACACACACACACACACACACACACACACACACACACACACACACACACACACACACACACACACACACACAGTATAAAGATGTCCTTTCCTTATGCTACGTATGGTGCATTCTTCGTTTTCTTCCTCCTCTGTGTTCCCCTGGGTTAGTCATTCCCCCTGTGTGTTAAAATAGTCATTCCTTCACTGTATATTCCATTAGAGAAGTCATTTTTCCATGTATATTTCCCCAAGGTCTTAATTTCTCACCTGTCTCTCTCTACGGTACTCATGTCTCCTCTGTGTCCCTCTTTTTGCAGTCATTCCTTCCTTTAGTCTCCCCATAGGTAGGCATTTCCCTTTGCATATTGTTCCAGGGTTACAATATATCCTACCTGTGTGCCATTAATTAGTACCTTTGCCACTCTTTACCTGCCGCACCTTTGATAGACTCATTAACACGTAAAGGCAAGGCATTAGGCAAGGACGCACGTTAAAATGTGGGCGAGGGCAAGAATGATAATCACCTCTTATCTTCCTCTCCCCGCTTCCCCTTTACACGGGAGAAATTACATTTATCTCAGTGTAATCTATTCACCTCGGCAGCTCTCGGTGGTTAGCATATTTATTATGGGCAAAATAGCGCGTGAAAACTGGTTATGCCTCTCTGCTAACAATTCAAGAGGAGAATATTGCCGCCACAACTTCACGCTGAGAGAAAACGACGTGCGGGGAACAGAAAACGGAGAGCTCACACATCTAGAAAAGGAGGGGCTCAAAGATAACACAAGGATGGACGAAATGGAATGAAAGGAGAAATTTCCTATGATCAATTTTAGCTTCAGAAAACGACGTGAAGGGAAGAGAAAACGGAAAATTCACACATCTGTAAAAAAAAAAAAAGTTTATAGTGAGCGAAATTCCCTCACTATAAACAACTTCAGTCTGAAAAAGAGACGAATGGAGAGGAGAAAACGCTCACACATCCGGGAAACAACAAATAACATCAACTATGGAATAAATTCAATAAAAGACGAAGTTAAATTAATTCCTTCACTAAGATCAATTTTAGCCTCTGTAAACGTCAATTGGGAAAGAGAAAACGTGGAATTCGCGAGCCTGAAAGAGGGAGGACTTAACAATAACACAGATGACGCTAAATATAGATGAAAAAAAGTAGCTATTTCACCAGGATCTATGCAGCATCTACTCTGGGCTGCCTAGGACGAGGAAAGAAAACGGGAACTGACGCATCTTCAGGAGGGGAGACACAACAAAAATACAGATGGCGTTGAATAAATAAAATAGAGACGAAATTCTTAAAGCAACAGAATCTACAGATCAGATTTGTAAAGAAAGACCTTCCTTCCATTCACGATCTACTTTTAATAATTTATGTGAGTCTCTAAAGCGCTGTATTTTTCTATATATTTTTTTAAAAAGTGATAGGATTTTCGTGGAATCAGATTATCAGCAAAACCCCAAAACCTTTTCCTTTTTCACTCAAAATTTACTTATAATCATCCCTACGAGTTTTTTTTGTAATATATATATGTATTCTATGCAAGGTTCTCCAGTAAAAGTTTTATATTATTATTTGTTGAGTCAGAATACCACGAAAACTTTCTTCCTCTGACACATTAAACTCACAACTTCACTTATGAGATTCCGAATAAGTACTAGAGCCTTCAAGTATTTCAAGACGAGATTCCTCAGAGTAAGATGTTTAATAATAGGAGTCCTTGCTGTGTCTATTCTTGTTTAGAAATGCATTTGCTTTTTGTTGAGTCATATTAATCTTTGTTCCGTCTGTTCTTTTCATAATTTGAGTCTTTTTTTTAAATCACACGTCTTTGCTGCTCTTGTCACTGTTTGTCGATGTGTATTTTGTCTTGTTTCAGAATACGAGTCTTTGCAACGCCCGTTCTTGTTTACTAATTCGGGTTTGTCCTTATCTAATAATTTTGGTACTTGTTCTGTGTAGTCTTCAGTAATGCCTCTGTTCTTTTCAAATAAAACAAATCTTCCGTCTTTTCTTGCTTAATAATTTGGGGATTTCTCTTGGTCTGTTCTTTTTAATCGCACGAGACTTTACTCTCTATATCCTTGTTTAATAATCTAGTTAACTTTTTACTTTATAATCTGAGTATGTTCTTGTTTAATAAACTTGGATTTCTCTCTCTACTCTTCTTCAATAACGTGTCTGTTCTCTTTAAATAATTTGGATCCGTTCTTTTTAAATAACACAAAACTTTACCCCGTCTATTCTTGTTTAATAATTTGGGTCTGTTTCCATAATCCGGATCCTTTTTTGTTTAATAATCTTGGTTTTCTCTCTCTACTCTTCTTCAATAACGTGTCTGTTCTTTTCACGTAATTTGAATCCGTTCTTTTTAAAATTACACACAATAAAAATCCCGTCTACTCCTGTTTAATAACCTGGGTTTGCTTTTGCTTCACAATCCGCGTCTGTTCCAGTTAATGTGGGTGTTTGCTGTATCCCTTCCCTGCCGTCTGTGGGGAGGCGCAGCGAGGCGAGGGGATGTTTGTAAAGTCTAGGAGGGAACATTTCACCCAAAGAGGAAAGGCATCGCTGCCCTACACACTGAATACAAGAGAGAGAATGTGTTCCGTGAGCTGCACCAGAAACAATTTAGCAAGAGTGAGTGACGCCATGCCTCCCTCCCTCCCTCTCTCCCTGCCTCTCCCTCTCCCTCTCCCCCACAGCAGTGCGACTCTCCCAAGCTTTGTTGACATTTGTGACGTCACCGGAAGAGGAGCAGAACTACACACACACACACACACACACACACACACACACACACACACACACACACACACACACACACACACACAGACTGGACAGGGCTGGGTAAACAAAGGCTTCCAGCGTCTTTCCAACACGGCTCAAAAGGAAGAAAGAAGTAAGAAAGAAGGGCACAGAAAGAACAAGAGGAAAAGAATGAAGAAAATAAAGAAAGATGGAAAGAAAAGTCAAATTCTTGTACACGTGAGGATTCTTTCTGGACTCGAAGACGACACACACACACACACACACACACACACACACACACACACACACACACACACACACACACACACACACACACACACACGTGAAAGAGAGGAGAGTTCAGTGAGCGAAAAACGTTGAACCAAAACAAACATTTATTTCAAAAGCGGAACGGAACCTGAGAACAAATAGACGATAAAACAAAACAGCACTCAGTGAGACCTGCGATGATCGGAGGTACAGGAGGAAGTAAAAGAAGAGTAAAGATAATAAAAAAAAAAAAGGTAAAAAAAAAAAAAGAAAGAAACTCAATCTAACAGCAAAAACAGGACGTAGAAAACACATAAAAATAAAGACTGAAGTGTGTGTGTGTGTGTGTGTGTGTGTGTGTGTGTGTGTGTGTGTGTGTGTGTGTGTGTGTGTGTGTGTGTGTGTGTGTGTGTGTGTGTGTGTGTGTGTGTGTGTGTGTGTGTGTGTGTGTGTGTGTGTGTGTGTGTGTGTGTGTGTGTAGCGATGGGAGGGTTTTATTAAAGGAGCAGGAGGTGAGGGGATAAAAAGAGAACGTTTAAAGTTAGTGGAAAAAAATATCTACAAAAATCCACATTCGGAGTCTCTCTCTCTCTCTCTCTCTCTCTCTCTCTCTCTCTCTCTCTCTCTCTCTCTCTCTCTCTCTCTCTCTCTCTCATCGAGCATCTATCTTTATCTTTTATCTATTTTACATGTCAGCCTGGCCAGCCTCCAGATCTTTAACTTTTACAAAATATTAGAGCTTCCCCGCCTTCCCGGAAAATAAATAAGAAAAATAATGAACTTTTCCCACCAGCATAAGTGGAAGAATAAATGAGGCTTCTATAATGTGCCGTAAGACCCGCCAAGCCTCTATACATTATGCTGGGAGACAATTACGGTGATGGCGAGGAAGGAGAAGTGTGTCGCGGGGCCTTGCAGTGTACTCAAGATGTCTGTAATGAGGTTTGGGAGTGCTATTGAAGCTTCTAGGGTTACGTTTTCTAGTCCACTTTAGTTTTTTCATGTAATCTTAAGGTAATCAATAGGATAGATATGAAGGAATATGTATGTGTGAGTGTGTGTGTGTGTGTGTGTGTGTGTTTTCTTGACTTGTATTTCCAGTAGGCGATCTCCAATTTTTTGCCCAAATGAACGTCCTCTTCTAATCTTTTCAAGCTTAATCTGTCACCATTGTCCGTGTTGGCACAGGTTTTTTTTTAAGTAACACCTTTGCAGAGACTCACGCCAGTCCCAAGAGCTCAGTGCAGTCACCGTTAAAGACTAAAATTAATAGGACTGAGTTGTTCAGCCACTCAATAGCCTGAAGAATGACTAGTTTCCGGCAAAACTCTATCTTTTAGGTTCCACAGATCACCAGGTCCCAGCGCTGACCACTCGCCCACCGCCTCCCTGCGCATTTCATTTATTTATTTCTCTCTTTTTGTTTATTTTATTTATGTACTTACTGTGTGTGTGTGTGTGTGTGTGTGTGTGTGTGTGTGTGTGTGTGTGTGTGTGTGTGTGTGTGTGTGTGTGTGTGTGTGTGTGTAAGAGGGATACTGGCTAAGGGCAACAAAGATATATAAAAACAGGTCCCCGAGGCTCCAGTCTCTAAAGGAAAACAAACAAAAAGATTGTCCAGAACTGAAGAAGTAACTTGAAGCCTTCCTCTTTAACTGAGATGGCTGTGTTACCTTAAAACAGCTATCAAAGTTATATCCTTTTCTCCATTTCCATTATTCATATTGTTTCGACAATTTCTATGATGAAAGCGAAGGAAAACATTACTTTAGATACGTGTTAGAGATGAATGTTGTGTTTTTTTTTTTTTTTTTTTAAGACGCCTGTAAGAGATTTTGCGTTTTTTTTTTTTTTTGTGTGTGTGCTACATGAAAAATTACTTTCCACGTGTCGTCCTGAGAAACAACCACTTTTATGAAACAAGGACAAAAAATTACCTTGGAGATGTGTACTCGAGACAAATACGCTGAGGTTTAATTGCAGTACTCAAGTTTTATCTACAGTTACATAAATTCTACATATATAATCTTCAAAAACAAAATGAAGGTAGGAGATATATACTTGAGATTAATACAATGACTTTTAATGCACATATATAATCTTTAGAAACGAAAGGAAGGAAAAAAAGTACTTTGGAGATAATATCTGAAATGAATACAATGATTTTAATAACAAAAGAAGAAGGAAGACACTGATACTGAATAAACAACAAATAAACGAAAGTAAAACGTGACAGAAGACGCTAAGACGAAAAGAAATTAACCTTAAAACTGCCACTCATGGTATTACGTTTATTGCTGTTGTTATTTACCTACGTCAGTCTTAGCGAATGGTACAGTCGAGGTTCATAATGGCGGCAGCATCGCATAATCTCGTATTTTGTCATGATACGTACAACTTCCCCTTCCTGTCTCACCCCGGGGTCCAGGCAGCCTCCCAAACACGTCTTGAACTTGTACAGAACATTACCCTTGAAAATGCGGAGTGGTAATCTGGCAGACCAGTTTTCAAGGTCATTTGCTGGGAACGTGTCATTGCCCGCCTTTGTGCTCCTCCGCAAGACAGATAAGTAGTTTTCTTACTTAATACGAGAGAAGACAAAATGAAAGTCGAAGAAAAATTCACTCTACCTTAGCAAACTGCGGAAAGAATGTACGAGTTAAGAAAAATAAAACAGTAACTAATAATTTTCTTCCTTAGCAAAACAGAAGACAAAATCTATGACCAAGAAGAAAAACTAAAGCAAAATAATACAATAATAATTATTTCCCTTCGCAAAACTGAAGAAAAGATACATGAACAAGGAGAAAAGTGAACAGAATATAACAATAACAATTTCCTTCCCCGATGAAACGTAAGACAAAACCAATACCAAAAAAAAAAAAAAATAATAATAATAATTCCTTCCCAGCAAGGCAGAGCAAGCCACCAACACGACGCAAAAAGTCACCTTGCCCTTTAACCCAACACAAAAAACTACGTGACACAAACGCTTCATTTTCCCCTTCAATAAAACATGAAGTGAATAATTATCATCTTGAACAGACAGGAGAGCAAAAGAGACTCCAAAATGCCATCACGTCACCCGGTTTCAATCTCACTCTTACGTCTTCCTTACTCTCAAAAGACAAGATTTCCTGCGAGTCTTCATATGATTCGAATAAATTAATTGGCCAGATGGGAAACGTAGCGCTCGCCAGATGTCGCCACTCACGCTCTACACCTGCGATATCCTGGGAAAATCCTTCGTAATTTCCGGGCAACTAATGAAATGCAGGGGAAACTGTTCCTAATATTCTTCTTCACTGAATTTTGATGAAGTTATTCCAGATTCAAGTCAATGCTCTCTATTTTCAAGCGTTGGGGGACAAATAGTGACAAATGGCAACCCACCACGTGACGCCAGCACTGTAAATACATCCAAGCTTCCCTATTGGTCGCTGAAGGGAAGGGGTCTCAGGAGTCTACCTATAGCAAGGAATACTTTACGACAGTCCGTATCCATAGAGGGACAGAAAGGGACACACAGAGGGGTCGTAGAGGAAGCCTGGCCATTTATAAGACAGCTTCGCATTTCCAGTAAGGGTAGATGGCGTTGCGCAATTTGAGGACGTAAGGATGAAGATGTAGTTGATGAGTCTCTCTCTCTCTCTCTCACGGAAAGTCCTCAATGTTGTGTTTTTATTATTTTCTCCAGGCTGTTATGCTCTCTCTCTCTCTCTCTCTCTCTCTCTCTCTCTCTCTCTCTCTCTCTCTCTCTCTCTCTCTCTGGCGCAGCTCACCTCAGCTCTAAAGGTTACAAGTGCAATCCTGGCTCAAGGCAGTTTTTTGGAAAGAGCGGCAACACTTTGTCATAACCTTTACCAGTGTCATGTGATCCTGCTGTTATGGCGTCGCAGCGAAGTTGACCTCTCTCTCTCTCTCTCTCTCTCTCTCTCTCTCTCTCTCTCTCTCTCTCTCTCTCTCTCTCTCTCTCTCTCTCTCTCTCTCATTTGGGACTGCCAAGAGGTATTTGAACTCTCTTTAACCTTTGATCTACGCGTCTCTCTCTCTCTCTCTCTCTCTCTCTCTCTCTCTCTCTCTCTCTCTCTCTCTCTCTCTCTCTCTCTCTAGCACCTTCAGGGATTCGAACCTTTCTGATGTAAAGTTTGGAAGAAATAAAAAGAACGAAACATGCAAATGTCGAAAAATACCTATGATTTTTTTCTATTTTTTTTATTTATTTTTCCTTCCCTTTCGGTACACTCACACGAGGTCTCCAAGGTATCGGGTGAGGAAAACATCTGCTCATTTTTCGCATTGCTTTTTTGTTCCTAGGATTAAAAAAGTGAGTGAATTCTGCTTGTTAATGTATCGTTGCAAGCTTCACTTTAGAATCATTGGCTTTATTTCAAATCTTTGTTTATTATACTGGGATATTGAATAGGAATGCAGGGTAGTAGTAGTAGTAGTAGTAGTAGTAGTAGTAGTAGTAGTAGTAGTAGTAGTAGTAGTAGTAGTAGTAGTAGTAGTAGTAGTAGTAGTAGTAGCTATTATAATAACAATGGAAGACTGATTCTATTATTCTCTTATTTTATATCAAGATTAATAATAATAATGATAATAATAATGAAGGATATTACTAAAAATATTCCAAGCTGAAGTTCGTGTTCAGTGTTATTCTCTATTGTCATGTTTATGTTAATGGTAGTGGTGATGGTGGTGGTGATGGTGATGGTGGTGATTGTGGTGGTGATGAAAAAGAATTGAAAAGTATGTACTGAGAAGAGGAAACAACAACATCACCATCGACACACAAACAAAGGAACAAAAAAAAAAGCAATAAAAATCTAAGACTAAACAAAATATAGCAAAACAACGAAGAAAAAAAAACTAAAAAAAACAAAACAATTACAATAACATTAAAAAAAACAACAAAAACAAGAATAAGAACACAACGAAAAAAAAAAAAACACCAACAACACAAAATAACGACAACAATAAAATCAACACATTACATATAAGAATTCGAAAATATACATGCAATTTAAGGTACGGTAATTCCCTGTTTAATTAGTGCACGTGTAAAGACTGCTCAGCCTTGATACGACACGATAAATTATTTATAAGCAGCGGCGTTACGTCTCATTTCATGTCGTCATTTCAGAAAACATCGCCATTTCAAATTGCATCACAGGAGAGATTCAATTACCTTCTGTTTCATTCGTGTTTTTTTTTTTTTTTTTTTTTTTGGTGTGGGCGAGTACCAGTACCTATTATTATTATTTTTTTTTGTTTATATATTCATTTATTTGTTTGGTGGTATATTGTTAGGTCATGATGGCTAAGAATGTGTATACTCATAGGCACACACACACACACACACACACACACACACACACACACACACACACACACACGGATATCGTATACAGCACAAAATCATGAAGTACTGCAAGATAAAAAAAAAAAAAAAAAAACTACACCAGGAAATGACACCAGAATAAATTTCACAATAAAAAAAAATTATGAGAAGTGAAAAAGATACTTAAGAAATTCGCAACAAAAGACAAGGAATAAGAGGAAAAGATTCAATGAGAAAAGGAAACACTACAAGCAATAATAATGAAGAGGAAAGATATATGATTAATTAACCCAATTCAACAAACCTGAAAACAAGACAAAAATAATAGAAAAGACATGAATTTCAGATTTTTCTTCCTTAACTTGAGAGAGAGAGAGAGAGAGAGAGAGAGAGAGAGAGAGAGAGAGAGAGAGAGAGAGAGAGAGAGAGAGAGAGAGAGAGAGGGTACTGGGCTATGATTAACGAGGGACATGGAGTGAACGAGAAAGAAACAAGTGACTTCAATTGTTACCTTCGCTTCCCTTCCTTCCTTCCTCTCGTCTTCCCGGTAATGGACGCAATCTGGAAACCAATAAAAGCTCATCAATAAAAATCAAGGAAGAGCAACAGAATTCGATACAAACTGGAGGGAAAACGAGTAAATAACAAGAAATGGAAACAGATAAGCACGTGTCACTGATAATGATAATACAAGTAATGAAAATATCACTGTAATGAGAAAAAAAGTTTGAAAATATTAATGGAAAGCATAAATCTACAGTGATGTGAGAGAGAGAAATTATAATAATGTTTAAAAATCTCACCTGTATTTTCCATTTTTTTTTTTACTTACTTTTTTATATAATGGAGATAAACAATTTTCTCTTCCCTCACAGTTACTATGAGTCATTACTTAATAATATAATTTGTGTACTCTTGTCGATGTTAATAAATTTACTACTTCACTTTCAGGTTGTCAGTATAACAAGAATCTTTTTATTCTATCGTTTTTTTATGTTATTTTTGTTTTTCTTTTTATGGCTTGTGATACCTCTCTCTCTCTCTCTCTCTCTCTCTCTCTCTCTCTCTCTCTCTCTCTCTCTCTCTCTCTCTCTCTCTCTCTCTCTCTCTCTCACCATCTTCCTTTCATCACTGACACCTTCCTTCGTCTTTCTCTGTTTCTTCCTTACCTATCTCCCTCTCCCCTTCTCTCTCCCTTCCTCCGTCTCCCACTCTCCCTCTCTCCCCCTCCCGTCCTTCTACCCTCGGCCTAATGGTTATATCCAGACTCTCTTCCTATAACAAGAGGAAACTTGGCTAAAGGAGTTAAGGAAGAGGTGAACTTATCCCTTCAACATCCTTCTTCCTCCTCTTCCTCTTCCTCTCCTTCTTCCTCCTCCTCCTCTTCCCCTGTATTGATGTTATGCTTATGTTTTTTTTTTTTTCTAATCTGTATTTCGTTTCTTTGAACATAAAAAAAAATTTGTACTTCTTTCAGTAGTAGTAGTAGTAGTAGTAGTAGTAGTAGTAGTAGTAGTAGTAGTAGTAGTAGTAGTAGTAGTAGTAACAATAGCAGTATTAGAAGTAAAATCGAGATAAAAACCAATTTAGATTCTTTATTTTTTCTATGAAGATTCCACACACACACACACACACACACACACACACACACACACACACACACACACACACACACACACACACACACATCCTCCCCTTTCCAATCTCTCTCGCACACTGGGTCTGGAATTAATATCTTGGTTCTGTAATCTTACCCCATCCCATCCTAGCCCAATCTAGCCCAATTCTAACCCAAAACCCGCCCAACCTGAAACACCCGACGCTGCCGAGGAAAATGAGGAGTCTATTACAGTCTATTTCTATACATTTCCTCCTCCTCGTGACGCAAATTCATATATATTTTAGAGTTCATGAAGATAGTGAAATGTATTGATGATGATGATGTTGTTGTTGTTGTTGTTGTTGTTGTTGTTGCTGGTGGTGGTAGTGGTGGTCTTTTAATTGTTGTTGAGGTAGTTGTTGTTATTGTTGTTGTTGTTGATCTTCTGCTACGTCTTTTGTTTTCTTTTTTCTCCTTTAGTTTTTTTTTCTTGTATTCTACTTATCTTCTTTTTTTCTTCTTTCACTTCTTATTCTTCTTTTCTTCTACTACTACTACAATTTCTTCTTCCATTTCTTTTTCTATTTCATTTTATTTTTCTTCCATAAATTTTTTTCTCTTCCTCCTTCTTCCGTTCCTCCTCCTCCTCCTCCTCCTCCATTTTCTATAATTGGGAAGAGAAAGCTGTACTATTCCAGTCTACAAAACAATTTCCCAAACACTGACATCCAAAACAGTCTGAAGGAAAACAGGGAAACATAAATGCTACTGTAAAGGAACCAAAGTCTTTTTTTCCCAGCCTCTTTCCGCCCCAAAACCTCAAGATTACAATTTTCTTCCTCCTTTTTCTTTTCTTTTCCTTTTCCTCCTTCGTAGTGTCACCACCGTTTTAGGAAAGTTAGTGCAATCTCTCTCTCTCTCTCTCTCTCTCTCTCTCTCTCTCTCTCTCTCTCTCTCTCTCTCTCTCTCTCTCTCTCTCTCTCTCTCTCCGCCACCATCACCATCTTGGAGGCACCTAAAGAGTCTCTGATCATTATATAAACATTACCGAAATATAACATTAGCATACCACTCTGTCCTGCGGCGCCCTGCTGTGTGTACTACGCGAGTGTAGAGCTTGAGAGAGAGAGAGAGAGAGAGAGAGAGAGAGAGAGAGAGAGAGAGAGAGAGAGAGAGAGAGAGAGAGAGAGAGAGAGAGAGAGAGAGAGAGAGATTCACAAACAAGCATAATACATTGGTAAACATTCACCTAACCACTTAGGCGCGCACACACACACACACACTCACTCACACACACACACACACACACACACACACACACACACACACACACACACACGAAAAGACAGATGTTTTGGCAATTTTAAAGATTTAATTACTTGGACCAAATCTCTCTCTCTCTCTCTCTCTCTCTCTCTCTCTCTCTCTCTCTCTCTCTCTCTCTCTCTCTCTCTCTCTCTCTCTCTCTCTCCGTAACTCGAGTCCTTCCTGCCCGGTGATTGGCCAGAGCTCTCCACCAATCCCATGTCATGTCTGGTGTTTTCTTTCCTCTTATTGGCCACAACAGAGGCTTGGACAGAATTTTCCTGGTGATATTACACACACGCTCTCTCTCTCTCTCTCTCTCTCTCTCTCTCTCTCTCTCTCTCTCTCTCTCTCTCTCTCTCTCTCTCGAAGAACACAATCTCTCCACTTTTTTCCTCCCTACAACTTGAATTTAAATCAAGCGAGAATACCAATAATAACAAACACGCTTAATATACACAAAGCTGCCATGAAACTTCCTTTGCTCTACTTTACAGACTTAAGAAGAACTGCAGGTGCATTCCTTGACTTTCCTTGAGTCTCCCCTTAATGGACGTGAAGAATTATTAACTCAAGTCATGATTTCTAAAGAGAGAGAGAGAGAGAGAGAGAGAGAGAGAGAGAGAGAGAGAGAGAGAGAGAGAGAGAGAGAGAGAGAGAGAGAGAGAGAGAGAGAGAGATGAAAGCCCTTAGAAAGCAAATACTGTGTGTGTGTGTGTGTGTGTGTGTGTGTGTGTGTGTGTGTGTGTGTGTGTGTGTGTGTGTGTGTGTGTGTGTGTGTGTGTGTGTGTGTGTGTGTGTGTGTGTGTGTGTGTGTGTGTGTGTGTGTGTGTGTGTCAGGGAGGAGAGTCATGGAGTTGCATGATAAATTAAGACAGGTGAGGTCTATAAATTAACCTTCCTGTCTCTGTGTAGTGATGGTTACCTGTCAAAAACAGCTTCCGGTGCAAGTGCTGTGAAGAGTTATGTGTGTGTGTGTGTGTGTGTGTGTGTGTGTGTGTGTGTGTGTGTGTGTGTGTGTGTGTGTGTGTGTGTGTGTGTGTGTGTGTGTGTGTGTGTGTGTGTGTGTGTGTTGCCTTCTCACGGAAACTACAACCTGACAACTTCCTTACAATTTCTTTCTTCTCTTCGCCAACATTGATATCTGAGAAGGAACTGAGACGCTGGTATTAATCTCTCTCTCTCTCTCTCTCTCTCTCTCTCTCTCTCTCTCTCTCTCTCTCTCTCTCTCTCTCTCTCTCTCTGACAAGGTGCTCGTGCGTGAGAATTACCCAGCATGAAGACTCGTAAATTTGTATAATAGAGACCACCTTCACCTCCAGTACTGATCCCCAAGTGCCTCTCCTCCTCCTCCTCCTCCTCCTCCTCCTCCTCCTCCTCCTCCTCCTCCTCCTCCTCCTCCTCCTCCTCCTCCTCCTCCTTCCTTATTTTGCTACTCCTACTTGTGGTCCAGCTGTCTATCCTTTGTCCTCCTGCTCCTCCTCCTCTTCCTCCTCCTCCTCTTGTTTCTCTTCCCCCACCTCCTCCTTATCTTGTTTCTTCCCATCTTCCTCTTATTCTTGTTTATCTTACTTGTCCTTCATTTACCATCCCCTTCTTCCTCTTTCTTCCTTGTCTCCGTTTCTTTTTCTCCCACGTCCTTCTCTCTCTCTCTCTCTCTCTCTCTCTCTCTCTCTCTCTCTCTCTCTCTCTCTCTCTCTCTCTCTCTCTCTCTCGTTTATCTTTCTTGTCCTAACAATCTGTATTCTCTTTTTTTCTTTTATATTCTCTTCATCTTCCTTTTGCTCTTTCACCTCTCCTTCTCTTGTTTTTTGATCTTCTTCTCATCCTTCTCCTTTACACCTATATTCTTCTGATACCTCTTGTTTTCCTTCCTCCTCCTCTTTCACTCCTCTGTTCATCTTAGTCCTTTCTTTCGCAATAATATTTTTCTCTACTCCTGTTCTTATCAATTTTTTTCTACCTTTCTTCCTTTCTCCTCCTCCTCCCCCTCATCATCATCATCATCATCATCACCATCATCATCATCATCATCTGGTTACAGTCACAAACACGGAACCATAAACATAACAAAGAACTAAGATCACGAAGATTAAGGGATCAAGAGACTTCATATACCAACCTATCTTTCCTCCTCTTTCTCCTCTTTTTCCTCCCCCCTCACTCCCCTCTCCCTCCTCCCCTTCCTCTAAAACTAACGTCTATGCTTGAAATCGTGCATGTTAGAATATACACACAAAGAAACACAAATGAAGAACAAGCAGCAGCATAGCAGGTGGTCCTCACGAGAACAGTTTTGTACCAGGAAGTAAAAGAGTTATTAATTTTCAGGGGAATTCTAAGAAAAAGTGCAGAATACTGTTTATTGTCTGGTAATAATAGTTGTTCTGGTTAGTAATGTTGGTAGGTAACTATTATTTCTGCACTAACGCTCTCCATTTTCTTTGTTTCAGGGAGACTGAGTGAATCTTGGACACACACAGAGGGAGGTGAACAAGCACTATTGGACTTTGGTGGAAATAAGTAAATTGAATGGACAGATGATTATTAAACTGAATGAACCAAAAAATACTGAATGAAATGAAAAGAAAAGAAATGAACTGAATGAACTGAAAACACATTAATGACGAATCGCAGTGAAGACATTGGCGATGGACGAAAATAAAGATAAATATAGTAAATGAATAGAAAGTTACATCATTACAACTACCATTCTTGTTAGTGACAATTTATCGTTATACAATTTCAACACAATTTCAAAAAAGTGTGCAAGTGAATTTTTTTTTCGTATCTATAAACATACGACACTACTTTTGAAAACACCGCAAAAAGAAAAAAAAACTCCGTGGAAAAATTATACCTGGAAAAAGGAAAGAAAACCTAGACATCTACTAAGCTTCCACGAATAAAATAAAAAAAAAAGAATTAAAATTATCAGTATTTCTACGAGACGAGACGGAAAAGACCTTCATGACAATTGAAATCTACAAGACCATGAAATTCAACTAAATTTAATAACTTTGCTTTAGAGACACCAGAGTGAGGATATAACTAATGCTGATGTTGAATACTCGAGTAAATTCTAAGAACAACTCAAATAACAAAACAACAATAATCTGAATTCCATAAAAGAAAAAAAAATTGTGAAAAATAACAATATCAAACTAGAAAAAATAAACTAGTGAACTGTGAATAAATGACGCGAAACATGAAAAACTGGAGCATTTGATAAACACTAAAGTGACCCAAAGAAAACGGAAGTGAAAGATAATGATGTGAGGGTGAAACATTAGACAAGAAACTTAAAAAGAAAAAAAAAACGAACACTGGCGAACACGAAGAACCAAGAGAGATAACAGGAGAGAGAGAGAGAGAGAGAGAGAGAGAGAGAGAGAGAGAGAGAGAGAGAGAGAGAGAGAGAGAGAGAGAGAGAGAGAGAGAGAGAGACTCACCTCCAGCAGCTCCTCACCACGATGCGCCTTCTCCCTCTCTTCACGCTTTCCGAGACTCTTCAGCTTCTCTTCATCGTCTTCTCTCAAGGTGAGTCAAGCAGAAAGGTAAGAGGCTTAGTTTTACACCTGCTCATTTTTTCCATCTTACCTTGAAAAATACATCAGAGTCCCGACCAGCTTTCGTCAAAACTGGGCTGAAAATACTCTTTAAAAAATATGGTGTTTTTTTTTCTTTATTTTCTTTCTTTATTTTTTTTATGTAGAATCACTTTGGGTTTTTTTTCTGTAACGCTTTTAAAATATACATCACAAGTCCAGCCAAGTTTCGTAAAAATTCTCCTGAAAATGCTCCACGAAAATATGATTTCTTCCCCTTTTTGGTTAGGAGAATTTTGAGAAATCATGCTTCAGTTGCATTCGGAAAAAGAACAAAAAAATCCCCACATTCAAGGAAACCGTAATTAAAATTGGACTGGAAACGACTGAAGGAAACTTTGTGCAATTTTTTTTTTCTACTACAGATGTTCATGACCAAATAACAAAGGGAACGAGTTACACTGTTGAATAGAAAATCAATATTATTCTTCTGCTAGATCAAAGCTTGTCCTAAAAATGGTTTAAGAAAATATGGTAAATTTTTCTTTGTATATTTTCACTTTTATTCATGATGATCTCTATTTTTAAACAGCAGAAACCATATTAAAAGACTGAATACATAGGAAAACTAATGTTATTTCCTCACAAGGTCAAAATTATAATAAAAATGCATGAGAAAAATATATCACGTACTTCTATATATATATATATATATATATATATATATATATATATATATATATATATATATATATATATATATATATATATATATATATATATATATATATATATATATATATATATATATATATATATATATATATATATATATATATATATATATATATATATATATATATATAAACCTGTGATCAGTAACTCTCAAAAGTGTAATGTAATAAACCTAACATGATTGACTACCAGAAAAAAGAAAATCTATATACTTTTCTGTGTAAGCGATGAAAGGAACACGTGAAAATTAGTTCTTTCTCTCCACCAAGCTGAGTTGAAAATTCTTTACCAAACGTCTTAGTATTTAATCTTTTGTGCAGATCTCAGTGTATACAAGTCGTGAGGAGATGAGGTGAGGGACAGCTAAGGTAGTGTTTGTAATGGCCATCCTCACACCTCCTTTCTTCACTGCTTACTCATCATTATTTTCCCGTGCAGGCGATGAAGGAAACACGGACAGAGAAGTAAGTTCTTCTCCCACCAGAGTTAAAATTCTGCGCCACACATCTGAGTCTCTTTGGGTGTCTGAGCTACGCCAGAATGAACTATTACACTGAGAGCCTTTCTTTCACTGAGTGGTTCAAGGAGATACAGTGCACGGGGTCAGTTTCTTCTTTTGAGCAATGAGAATTCGTGCCCTCCTCACCTTTACTGTTATGAGTGTGGCTGAAAGGATTATTGAATATGCAAACCTCACCTGACGTAATAACAGAGGCAAAAGGTACGAGTTTAATTTATTCTTACAAGCAATGATAAGGCAAGCACTTCTCACCCTTATTACTGTGATTGTGGTTGAAAAGATTATAGAATTTCCATGAAAAATCCACTTGACTTAATAGCAAGGAGACATAAGATACGGGCTTATGTTCTTCTTACAAGCAATAATAACCTAAGCAGTTCACACCCTTATTACTTTGAGTGAGGCAGAAAATACTAAATTCCCATACAAAACTCACATTATTTAACTTCTTCACTGCTAGTCAATCTTTTCCATTACCATCTACAACTTTTAAAAGCCATTATTAATACTACAATATCTCAAATACATACTTATGCAGCTCAGCAAAGATTAGACAACCCATATATATTTTCCTTGATGTCCATCCCAACAATTTATTACAAAGGTCTCAGTGTTGATCAAGTATGACTATAACAGTAAAAGGGAGACAAGGAGGCACAGTGTACGACCTTTATTTCTTAACAGGATGAGAACTCGTGCTTTCCTCCTTATTACTGTGAGTCAGGCAGAAAATATTACTTAACTTCCATAGACAGCTCACATTAATTGCTAATATCCCAGAGAGCGTTGCGTTTGTACTGTGAGATTAGAATACATTTATATTACATTCTTCATGGTTTGCATTAACAGAATATGTCACAGGTATCCTCTAATGAAATTCCTGAGCTAGTGAAAGGTGCAAAGTTTAATTTCCTTTGTTCAACTGAAAAGAGCAACATGACTTTGATTCCCTGTGAGTTCATCTTATTCGTGAGTTTGTTGACTTTATGGAATTTCAAGAAGATTTTAAATGTAGTGATTTTTTAATTTTATTTATTATTATTATTTTATTTTATTTTTTTTATGTGATTTACCACCAAGTTAATAGGAAAGTAGCATCTCTTCCCAGTACGGTTGATACTACACTTTAACACTTGGTGACTGTAAGTAAATCAAATGTATCTGAGTGTTTCCTTTCATAAAATGGCAATACGAGATGAAGGTAACAATTTATTTATTTATTTTTTTATTTATTTATTTTATTTTTTTTTTTTTTAGTTTTACCAAAAGAATAAAAAAATAACAGTTTTCTCAGTACGCTTCAGATCAATACACTTCACACCGTTCGAAAAGAAAATATACAAGTGTTTCCTTTCATAGAATCCCAGTAAACGAAGATAACTTTTCCACTTTTCCACTCAGTTTTCCCTCAGTTTCTTTTTTTTCCAAGTGAATAAAAAGATCAGCACTTCCCTCCAGTACACTTTACACTTCAGGAATTAAAAGAAAGCTGTACTGAAGGCCTTCCATTAAGAGAAACCCAGCTCGAGTACTCTCAACATTAGTAGTACTCGTACTCTGCATTTTAAGTTCTTTTCTTCCCCACTTCACGTCCACACACAAAAAAGTACAGAAAAAAAAATTAACATTCCTCCCCAGAACATTTTCTTTATAGCACAAGATTAAATACCTTACAAGTACTTCTCCGTTTTCTTTTCTTAATCACCGACCACTGCTTCACTTTGATGCATTTTAATGAAAGGAAGAGGAGGAGGAGGAGGAGGAGGAGGAGGAGGAGGAGGAGGAGGAGGAGGAGGAGGAGGAGGAGGAGGAGGAGGAGGAGGAGGAGGCAAAGTAATTACATTTTTTTCCAAGACGAATACGTACTTCCTCTTTTTTCCCCTCGTCTCTCCCCTCAGCGAAGAAGGAAAAAAAATTCCATCTTTTACGTTTGGATATTTGTTTGCATTCCGGCGAGTGTTTGGCTGACGTGATGGTTTGACGGGGGAGAGAAGGAGAGGGAGAGGGAGAGGGAGAGGGGGGATAGCTGAGGAGAACAGATGCGAAACTGAGGACATGGAAAGGAGAAGGAGGAGGAGGGGGAAGAACGAAAGGCAGTAACGAGAATGAGAGGAATAAGAAAGAGAAATGGAAACAGGAGAAGAGAAGAGAGAGGAAAGGAAGTAGACAGAGAGAGAGAGAGAAAGAGAGAGATAAGGGTAGAGAAATGAGAGTAGTAGAGGGGGAAGAGACGAAGAGGAAAAATAGAGAAGATAATATCAGGTTTTCTTCATCCGCCAATCTCTCGGGTTCGTTCAGTTTACGTCTTAATATCCTGTTTAATTTATTTTTTTTTACCCATTGGTCTATATGTAGTCTCTAAGTCCCCCCCTCTCTCTCTCTCTCTCTCTCTCTCTCTCTCTCTCTCTCTCTCTCAGAACCACCCAATTATCCCACAGCAGGATCGTAACGCAGGATTGGATGCCCCACCCACACTCCTACCACTACCACACCAGCACTACCCTTTCTCACCTGCCTGCTCCCTCCACACCTGAACAAGTTGCATCACTACCATGCACCCTTCACCTGGTTATGTCTACCTGCCCTCTACACCTTTACCTTCCCTTACCTGTCCTCACCTTCACAGCTGAGTAATTATTCTTTAGTTCTCACCCCTTTCACACCTGGTCATCTACACCTCACCTTTATCGCTTCTCACTTCTGTATCTTTAAGTAAAATTAATAGTATATATGATTAAAAAAGTAGAAATTTAATGTAGACAAGAGCAGTTAAGTCAAATTATATAAAGTCTAGTTAGG
>NC_087196.1:7380857-7393357 GCF_035594125.1 Scylla paramamosain | reverse complement strand
GGGTGGAGAAGAGCGAGGAATGGATGAATGGAGGGTAGAAGGGAAAGAAGAGGGAAAAAATTAAGGTTTAGCAGGTGAAAGTGACATGACAACTACTACTACTACCACTACTACTACTACTACTACTACTACTACTACTACTATCGCTACCACTTCCATTCAGCTCCAGCGCACGAGGGGAGGTGGTGAAGGGAAGGGGGTTAGAAAAGAGGCAATCGGAAGGGAATTAGGGTTTGGATAGAGGGGAGTAAGGGTGTCCGAACGTCCACTGCCAGGAACACGACAACAAGACGACTTCGTGAGGCAAAAGTTGGGTAAAAATAATAACAGTTTCACGAAATTACGAAAAAAAAATTATATATCCAGGAGAGAGAGAGAGAGAGAGAGAGAGAGAGAGAGAGAGAGAGAGAGAGAGAGAGAGAGAGAGAGAGAGAGAGAGAGAGAGAGAGAGAGAGAGAGAGATACACATAAAACACCAACACACAAAACGATGAGATAAAATGAACATCAAACGATAAAATATCAAACGAAAACAAGTGGAAAAATTTTAATATCTGGTAATTACTCTGTAGGCACGAGAGAAAATCCATGAGAGGGAAAACATGACAGAAAATGTGCAAAAAACAGAAACGAGTGAATAGAAAATACTTCAATAAATAATGTAAAAACTAAACAAACAAAATAAATAAATAAAAACTAAACTAACAAAATAACTAAATAAATAAACACATTAGCAAGACAGAGAGGAAAACTCACACACACAACATAAAGAACGAAAGAACACGCTCCCATTTTCTATAACTAACCCTCTGGACACTGAAACAGGGGGCACTACGCTACAATGATCAAGTCCACGCGCTGCAATGGCACAATAATAACAAAAACACCTTCAACCTGCAAACGAGTGAGAGAAACAAGACATTACTCCGCCAGCGCCTTCGTCAGGGTCACAGGGCCGCTGGAACACCTCTTTTAACGGCTGGACTCGCCCTCCTGCCTTTGTTTCTGCAGCTTTTATGGCGCTGCATGTGTTTCGGAGCGTCCATCGAGCTGGTATGTTGCCGTTAAGCCCTCGCCGTGCCCCTGTACACGGCCTGACCTGAAAGGACTTAATGTTGTATCTCCTGACAGAGTGAAGGGCGGCAGAGAAACTGTTCAACCCCCAGTTTTTTGTGTCCGTCAGTTTGATCCTTTTTTCTGTCTGTCTCTCTGTCTCTGTCTCTCTTTTATTTGCAGGTTTGTAGGAGGGTAGTGGGGGTGTGATGGGATGCGAAAGGGGGGAGAGGAAGAGATGGAGGAAGAGGAGAACAGGAGGAAGAGGAGGAGTGTTCGTCGTTCGGTATTTTTCGCTGGTAACAAAACATTTTTTTTTAAATTTGTGCCTTTTTGGTTTTGTTATTTTATTTTGTGGACTTTCCTTTGTTAATTCAGTGAAGTTACGCACGTGGTTTGTTTTCCTTATCTTATCTCGCTCTCATTAGTCTGGTTTTTCTTTGCTTTGCTTCTTATCTCACTTTTTTTCGTTTCCAGTTCCTTTGTTTTCCTACGAGTTCTGGTGAGAAGTTTAATTTTTATCTTATTTTCTAATTTCCTTCTGTTTGGCATCATCATCATCATCATCATCATCATCATCATCATCATCATCATCATCATCATCATCATCATCATTACAATCATCACCACTTCCATTATCTCCACCTCCCCCATGTTGCTTGAAATGAACTTTGATCATCACCATCAGTGTCATCACCATCACCACTACGAGTGTCATCACCACTCACCACCAATTTCACCACCATCACCACCAGAATCGCCACCATTACCCTCACGTTACCACACACACACACACACACACACACACACACACACACACACACACACGTCTCGACTACAAACGCTCCTCTTCCTCTTCCTCCTCCTCCTCCTCTTCCTCCTTCTCCTCCTCCTCTTCCTCCTTCTCCTCCTCCTCCTCCGCCTCTTCACCTCTTCCTCTACACCTTCTGTATTAACACTTGCTCGTTATCCTCCTCCTTTACTGGCTCCTCCTCCTCCTCCTCCTCCTCCTCCTCCTCCTCCTCCTCCTCCTCCTCCTCCTCCTTGTGCCCATCCTCTGACACCTCTTTCTCCTACGCCTCCTCTTCCTCTTACCTATCCAGGAACACCAGGAGGTAACGGGCTACTGGTGCTCCTAACACACCACCAACACCAACATACACGATGCTCACAACGCCGGTGTAACACAACCACTTCCTTCCCCAAGATTGTTACGACACACACACTCACCCACACACACACACACACACACACACACACACGCACACACACACGCTGGTGAAACGGTAATGCACTAAGGACATCTTATTCCTACCTAGAGAAATGGCGTGAGACAGAGAGAGAGAGAGAGAGAGAGAGAGAGAGAGAGAGAGAGAGAGAGAGAGAGAGAGAGAGAGAGAGAGAGAGAGAGAGAGAGAGAGAGAGAGAGAGAGAATATACGCGTACACCTCTTGTTTATGTATATGTTTATGACACAGATACCACACACACACGCACACACATACACACACACAAACATACCCCTCCCCAACTCCCCCCACCACCACCACCACACTGAGAACCAGAGCCACGTAAATCCAGACATCTAAGTAGAATAAATATTACAATGAGGATTTCCCCAACACTGGTTCATTGCATTTCAACGTGCGGGGTGTTTTGAAAGCATTAGAATTGATTGCACAGAGCTCCCGAGGTTGTTCCCCTTTGAACTACGTGAGCGGGGAGTGAATGCAAATATTCTGGGTTAAGCTACATCAAATATCCGTGTTATGTACTTGTCTCTGTTGTTCCTGCTGCTCGTGTGTCGCAGATTTTAAAAGGTTTACGAGTATGAGTGTGAAGTGCGGTGAAATTTGCAGATTTATCGACAGGGTAGTTTTAGCATGCAAAGAATGGGAATGCTACGGGATTATCAGGATTTAAGTATTTTTTTTTTTGACACTGATAAAATAAAGAGAAAGGAATTGTCGTGATTTTGCTTCTCTGGTGAAAATAAGAGGATTAGTTAATGGTGATAATAATGTGATTCTTGTGTTGCATCAAGATACTCATCTTTAAAAATACCTGATAAAATTGAACGTACTACAGTATTACCAATTTGACAAGCTAACCTAAGCTAACCCACCATACAAAACAGTGTTACCAATTTAATAAAGAAAAGCTAACCAAATCTAACCGAAAGTAGTGTTACCAGTTTGAGAAACTACCCTAACATAACCTACCCTACCACAAAGCAGTGTTACCAATTCAAGAAGCCCAGTTCGGAGTGTGCCATCGTTGCCAGCTCAGAGCGGTGCCTCGTGTTCACACATGACACATCACGTGATTACCATGCAGGAAAATGGCCAATCAGATTTTCCTAACGCAGGTTATTCTCCCTCTCTCTCTCTCTCTCTCTCTCTCTCTCTCTCTCTCTCTCTCTCTCTCTCTCTCTCTTTTCCTCTCATCATCTTCGGGGAACGTTTTTAAAAATTACATTAAAACTTTTTACTCCCGCGTATTGGTCTGACTGCCTCCCATAATTTTCTTTAAAAATATGACCCACCCAGAGAGAGAGAGAGAGAGAGAGAGAGAGAGAGAGAGAGAGAGAGAGAGAGAGAGAGAGAGAGAGAGAGAGAGAGAGAGAGAGAGATACAAAAACCACACATACGCGCACGCAAACACAGAAAATACCCGAAAATGGACTGAAATTGAGTAAAAATTCTTCGTTTACAGAGAGAGAGAGAGAGAGAGAGAGAGAGAGAGAGAGAGAGAGAGAGAGAGAGAGAGAGAGAGAGAGAGTGATACCAGACAGACAGAGATGAAGAGAGACAGACTGCATACATTTCATATTTTCATTAACACACACACGTTCACTTTCATTTCACAGAAGCGCCACAAAATGAAACTGTGATATAAAAAAAAAATATTAACGTTGAAAAATCACTGGCTGTTCATTACAAAGGAAGAGAGGGATAAAGGGTCAGCATATATAGAGGAATGAAGTAAAAAGAGAATAATGGCCGTGGGAGGAGGAGGAGGAGGAGGAGGAGGAGGAGGAGGAGGAGGAGGAGGAGGAGGAGGAGGAGGAGGAGGAGGAGAGTGTGTCATCATGATTTAAAGTTATGATATAGAGGTATTAAATCTCTTTAAACATAAAAGTGAAAGTGAAAATCACAATGACACACACACACACACACACACACACACACACACACACACACACACACACACACACACACACACACACACAGTGCCTCAGCCAATCAGGGAAGCGGAGTCATATGATTGGTGGCTGGAGTGTGCCTTGGGTTTATAAAGGAGCTTCACACTCCCTGAGAGAGAGAGAGAGAGAGAGAGAGAGAGAGAGAGAGAGAGAGAGAGAGAGAGAGAGAGAGAGAGAGAGAGAGAGAGAGAGAGAGAGAGAGAGAGAGAGAGAGAGAGAGAGAGAAATACGCACAAATATATATACATAAAAAAAATAGAAATAAAAAAAATAAGTAAAATTTAGTAAAATATTTATTTACAGAGATATGGAGAGAAAGGGAAGAGGAAGAACACAAACAGAAAGAGACAGAGAAAGAGACAGACACACAAACACAAAGGAGCAAAGACACACACACACACACACACACACACACACACACACACACACACACACACACACACACACACACAAAAACCCTTACCAAAGCAAACTTGAAACACATAGAAAAAGACACACAGACACACACAGAGAGACACACAGACACACAGGAACCCAGCGTAACAAGTGTTTTGGATCTGGAATTCCCCTTCAGTCTCCCCGTGAATATGTTCCAGACTTCCTTCCAACTTGCTGTTTACATTCCAGGTCGGGGGAAGGACTGGAAGGTCACGAGGAAGACTGGAAGGAGTGGAAGGATGATGAAGGAAGGGATGAAGGAGGGATGGAGAGATGCGGACCAGGAAGGATGGTGAAATAGCGGAAAAGATAAGAAAAGCAGGAAAAGGAGGGGAAAAGAGAGAGAATAGAGGCGTGAACGGGAAATGGAGAGATATATGGAGTGTTGTGCTGGTCGGAGGAAAGAGGAAAGAATGGAGGGGAAAAAATGGAGGAAACATACTAATACAAGGAAACCCAAAAGGAATGAGACAGAGAGAGAGAGAGAGAGAGAGAGAGAGAGAGAGAGAGAGAGAGAGAGAGAGAGAGAGAGTATTACTTCTTCTCAAGCATAAAGGAAATGGGATTAAATTTGTCCAATCATACAGTTTTTAGAGGTAATGAATTAATATCTCGTTCATCACTGAGAAGCTGATTAACCTGCAGCACACCTGTCGTGAGTCCCGGCCTTTTAATTAACACCTCCCAGCTAAGGTCTCCAGGTGTTCCTTCAATATTACTCCCCAAAAATTTCATTAATCCATCAATCTATCCATCGCTTCAAAAAATAGACGCTTTTTTTTTTTCGTAAGTACAGAGAAAATTAATTAAAAAGATAAAGGTAAATGGATTGGTGTGACCTTCAATCTCTCTCTCTCTCTCTCTCTCTCTCTCTCTCTCTCTCTCTCTCTCTCTCTCTCTCTCTCTCTCTCTCTCTGAACTATCGCCAGAATTTTCCATGCTACCCTTTCCATCCCCTTTTATCTACTCCTCCTCCTCTTCCTCCTCTTCCTCTGGCTTGCTCTATATTTTAAAGATAGAAGCGAGCGTTTTTAGCTTGAGCACACACGCTTCTCATTTCTCAATTATTGTTTTCCTGTGTGTGTCTGTATGCTCTCTCTCTCTCTCTCTCTCTCTCTCTCTCTCTCTCTCTCTCTCTCTCTCTCTCTCTCTCTCTCTCTCTCTCTCTCTCATTTATTTAATAATCATAGTTTGCTGATTTATTAAAATATTATCATTCAGTTATTCAAGTTTCATTTACAATATTCAAAATTTATCAGCTGTTTTATTACTTGGCTTAATTTAATTTTTCTAAGTTTTCTTGTATTCTTTTCAGCGAACGTCAAGTAAATAGAAGAATTTCTACCTTAAGTTTACAAAGCACCCTTAGTTTTTTGTATTTATTTTTAACGTAAGACTATTTTTTCATCTTATTTTTATCACTTCTGTAGTAAGAGTAAAGTAATTTAAAACGTTCCCTTCACTCACGCCTCTTCTTTCCTTCCTTCTCTCTCTCTCTCTCTCTCTCTCTCTCTCTCTCTCTCTCTCTCTCTCTCTCTCTCTCTCTCTCTCTCTCTCTCTCTCTCTCTCTCTCTCTCTCCTCCTTCCATTCCTCTCCTTCGCCCATGTTTTCTCAATCTCTTAAGTTTTCTCCTCTTCCTCTAACTTTCCTCGCTCCCTCAACTTTTAACTTCAGAGCCACGCCGGGAAACGAAATGCAACGCCAGCCACGAAGCACATCAGGGAGGCACAACATCCCTAGCACACGACACATGAAGGACGTATAATCAGGCTCTTCAGTGTTACTCTTTTTAATATACTCCCGGCTGAAATTAAACTCTTGATTACTACACGTGTTTGATACAAATTACTTGATTGTTTGTTCTTTTTCTGTACGTTTTGTTTTTTTTGCTTTTTTTGTGTGTGTTGTGTGTGTGTTTGTTTGTGTTTTGTTTATGTTTTTCAATGGGTGTTTCGGGTGTATTATTTTTTTTCACATTTTTTACTTATTTATTTTTATTTATTTTCACGTTTTTTTATTTATTTATTTTTCTTCTTGCTTTCTATGAGTCACAAGTGTTCAGTTATAAGGTTTTAGTAGTTAATGTTTAAAATTGACGTAGCAATAACAACTATTTCATCAACTACTATTATCATTATGACTTTTACAACAACAACAACAACAACAACAACAACAACAACAACAAAATCAACAACAACAACAACAACTACTACTACTACTACTACTACTACTACTACTACTACTACTACTGCTACAATCATATAAAACAAATCACTAAATCTATATGAATTACAAAAAAAAACAATAAGGATGAGAGAGAGAGAGAGAGAGAGAGAGAGAGAGAGAGAGAGAGAGAGAGAGAGAGAGAGAGAGAGAGAGAGAGAGAGAGAGAGAGAAAGCAGGATACAGACAGAACAAGCAGAATACTCGTTCAAACCACTGCAACACCAACACAAAAAAAAAAAATCCACAAAAAAAAAAAAAAACGAAAGGTGAAAAAAGGAGAAAAAAAAAAAAAAAACACACACACACACACACACACACAAGTCCGCCTCTGCATAGACAATAGATGGGAAATGAGGAAGCGAGCGACCAATGCGGCTTTTTGAGGCAACGGGAGCAGCCGAAGGAGCTTACGAGGGGAAGCGGCGGCAGAGAGGAGACGGAAAGAGGAGACACACACGCCTTGGAGATGGGAAGAAAGGTGAGGGTACGGTGATAAATTCGGAAATGGAGGAGGTACGTCTTACAGAGAGGAACAGAGATCAGGAGGAAGAGGAAGAGGAAGAGGAGGAGGAGGAGGAGGAAAAAGACGAAGACGAGGAGAATGCAGGACTGATATAATTGGATGGATGGTGAAAGTAAGGGAAGAAGAATGAATGAGGAACTGGAGAGAGAGAGAGAGAGAGAGAGAGAGAGAGAGAGAGAGAGAGAGAGAGAGAGAGAGAGAGAGAGAGAGAGAGAGAGAGAGAGAGAGAGAGAGAGAGAGAGAGAGAGAGAGAGTGAGATAGGAATAGTGAATAAAAGGAAATACAGATAACTAGAAGAAAAAGGAAGAGAAGACTGAATGGAGGAAGAAAAAGGAAAGACGAGATAAAAGAAAGATAAGGGGAGAGAGAGAGAGAGAGAGAGAGAGAGAGAGAGAGAGAGAGAGAGAGAGAGAGAGAGAGAGAGAGAGAGAGAGAGAGAGAGAGAGAGAGAGAGAGAGAGAGATAATAATGAAGAAAAGAAAGAAGTGTGGATAAGAAGAAGCAAAGAAAGAGGAGAACTGAGGAATGGAGGAAGAAAAAGAAACAAGGAAAATTAAATAAGAAAAAGAGAGAGACGGAGAGAAGGAGACAGGAAGGAAAAAATGAAGTGGAGGAAATGTGAATAAATAAGTGAAAGGAAGAGGAGATTGGACGAATGGGGCAAGGAAAAGAGAAAGGAGGAAGGAAAGAAAGATAAGGGTAGGAAGGAAATGAGAAACAAGACAAGAATGAGGGAAGGGAAGAGGAAAGGAAGGAATGAGAGGAAGAAGGGATGTGAATAAGGAAATTAATGACACAGAAAATGACAAGATGAAGAGATGAAAAAAAAGAAAATGTAAGGAAGGAGGGAAGCAAGGAAATAAGGAATAGACGAAGGAAAGAAGGAAAGAACAAAGTAAGAAGAAAGAAAGGAAGGAAGGAAGGAACGAAAGAAGGAAGGAACGAAGAAACAAAAGAAGGAAGAAGAGAAGGAAGGAAGGAAGGGATAAAAAGTGAAAAGAAGAGGAAACAAATGATGGAAATGAGAGAAAAGACGAATGAGTGGAAGAGAGCAAAACAAAAAAGCAGCGAGACGAAAAAATATGAAACAAAAAAGCAAGAAAACAATACAAAACGACGAGAAAAGAAACAAAACAAAACAAAACAAAACAAAAGGAAAGAGGAGAAAAATTAAGAGAAAACAAGGGAGAGGGATTGAAACACGAAAAGAATTAGGGAGGGGAAGAGGGGAGAGGTGGGAGAGCGAGGTAAAGAAGGGACAAGGGAGAGAGGGAGAGAGGAAGAGGAGAGAGAGAGAGAGGGAGAGGTAACAGGTGGAGCAGTGGGAGGTGAGAGGAGGAAGTAGGAAATATACCTGTGTTGATTAGGAAGACTTGACACCTGCTGAGATGAGAGAGAGAGAGAGAGAGAGAGAGAGAGAGAGAGAGAGAGAGAGAGAGAGAGAGAGAGAGAGAGAGAGAGAGAGAGAGAGAGAGAGAGAGAGAGACAAAAACAACGAATACAATGATAATCTCAAATATTTCTACCCCTCCTCTTTTCCTCCTCTCGAAAGAAAAGGAGAGAAGAAAAAAGAAGAGAAAAAAGAAGCTTCTCTCCTCCACACCTTGTTTCTCTGATCTGTTTTTAATCTCCATACAAGGATACAATTCTCTGGATGAAAAATCTGTTATTCTCTCGCTCGCTGCGGCCGGATAAGAAAAGAAAATAATGTAACTGAAAACTTACTATTCAATTTTAGATCTTCGAATCACCCCACCCTTGTGTAAATATACGAAATTAAAAAAGAGCGGAGGGAGAGAAGGAGGGAGGGAAGGGAGGGAGGGAGAAATGGAAAGACATCAAAATAGCTACTCTGTAAATTACCTGACTCACAATTCCAGGTGACTCACGATTTACTTAATTACAAACATCATAAAAAGAAGTTACACACTCACTTTTTTTTCAATTACTTGCCTAGACAGCCAGGAAATTAAAAATGAAACAAGTAGGGGATAATTCTCTCTCTCTCTCTCTCTCTCTCTCTCTCTCTCTCTCTCTCTCTCTCTCTCTCTCTCTCTCTCTCTCTCTCTCTCTCTGAGTAGTCAGTGTTGTTTTTAGTTTAATCTCTTCCTCTTGTTTATGCTACTACTATTACTACTACTGCTACTACTACTACTTGGATGATTAAAAAACATATACTAATTTCTTCTTTACGTATCTCTCTCTCTCTCTCTCTCTCTCTCTCTCTCTCTCTCTCTCTCTCTCTCTCTCTCTCTCTCTCTCTCTCTCTCTCTCTCATTTAATTCATCTGATATACAGTAATGGGAGATTTATTTTTAATTTTCTTTAATACACAGCTTGACAATTACAGTTAATTAAATACAGCAGTAATAATAATCATTACGCCCAGATACTGTCTAATAAAAAAAATATGACTAACATGAAGTAATTAGAAAGAGAAACGAATAGCAATAAAAGAGTAATAAATAAAGTGTTAATTTGATAATACACTTAATTTAATAATACAATAATAATCAGTTAGTCATAAAAAATATATACTATCATGATAAAAAAAAGAGAAAGAAACCAAATAATGAATAACAAAAAATACATGAGTAAAGAATAAAAATATAATGAACTCTGTGAATATATAGCGTAAGATCGATTCATTTATTCACTAATGATGACGTCACACAGGATGACGTCACACTAAATCACGTGATCTTCTCATGGCAAAGAACAATGTACCAGGAGCTGTTTTTTTCCAATAATCAAACAGCAGAGAGAGAGAGAGAGAGAGAGAGAGAGAGAGAGAGAGAGAGAGAGAGAGAGAGAGAGAGAGAGAGAGAGAGAGAGAGAGAGAGAGTACGCAGAATTAGCAGTAACAACAACAACAACAACAACAACAACAACAACAACAACAACAACAACAACAACAACAACAACAACAAGGCTTAATTCTTGCTCTCTCACAATTAATAAACAACACCATTACCACAATTACAACTCCAATTTTCTCCTTTTTCTATTTTCCTTCTCATTCACATTTCCTCCTTTCACATTTTTCTCCTCTATTCTTCTATCCTATTCCTATGTACACTCTTTTATCAGCATTCCTTTGTAATTTTTGTTTCTTCTTTATTCTCTGTTATTGGTTTTCTCTATTCTTTCCTCTTTATACTTTCCTCTCATTTTTTCCTACTCAAAACCTTCGTATTTTTTTCTTTTTCTTTTTTAACGTATCATTTCTTCCTTACACTTCCTCTCCCTGCAATTCGGCGTTTGTATTCCAAGATCTCTTGTACCCTTTCCTTTCTTTTTTTCCCCCTCTTCCTTGCCCCCTTCTTCGTTTTCAGCCGTTTCCTCTTCCCTGCTGCCCATTTTCTTTATCCTGTTCGAACATTTAGTACTCTTTTTATCACCTGCTCTTTCTCATTCTTATCTACCAATGATCCCCCTTCTTTTTTTTTTCTTCTTCCTTTCCCTACCCATTCATTCACTTTATCTCTCTCTCCCAGTCTTCCTTCCCATCCACCTATATTCCTTTCTTTTATTCTGCTATCAGTCGCGAAACTTTCGTACCTTTTTTCCCATCCACATTCAGTTCTTCGCTTCTATTGCTTACTACTGTTTTTGTTGTTGTTTTATTGCTTCTTTTCTTCTGCAGCCTCTCTCGTGTTCCTCAATAGTGGTTTTCATAAAGTTCTGTCCTTTGCCTCCTCCTAACTCAACATTTTCCTTCTCTCCTTCAAATTATCTCCTATCAACTCCATCTATCTCTTTTTTTGGCATCCTTTTCTTCCATCTACCGTTCATTCATAGACTATTCATCCTTTCTTATTCCTTCCTTTTAACTTCTCCCCTTCCCTATTCTCCCATTTCTCCTTTGGCCTCATCTATCCGCTTCACACCTATTATTCCCTTCCACCTATACCATTCATCCTTTGCTTATTCCTGCCTTCTAACTGCACCTTCTCCCATTCCCCATTCCCCTATGCACTCCACGCTTCCCCTAGGCCATGGCGACACTCAGAACCATTACCGTAAGGAACAAGGGCGCGGCAACATTGATCCCTACAAGCACCCAGGGATGGCGGGTTCTGGGGCAGCTGGCGGCGGGGAAGTAGCGAGTTTTGGGCGAGATGCGGGTCTAGCAGTGCAGGTTGCGTGTAACTGAAGGGATTCCGGCGAGAAAAACAAACAGGTAAAAAGTAACGGATTAACTCACTTCAGCTCCTCCTCCTCATCTTCTTCTTCTTCTTCTTCTTCGTACTCCTCCTTCCTTCTCGTTTTCTTCGCTCTCTTTCTCTTTTTCACGGTTCTATTTTTCTTGCTTCATGTCTTTAGTTTTTTTTTCCCTTTTCATAGTTTCTTTCTATGTTCTCTGCTCTCTCTCTTACACACACACACACACACACACACACACACACACACACACACACACACACACACACACAAACAAATTCACACTAAAAAAAAAATATTCCAGGAAATGATCGTCAAAATCCTGGAAAGGCAAGATGAATTTCTGCCTTGTTTTGGCGCAGCAACCCTTAAAGGAAGTTAATTAAGCGAAAACACAGTCCGCTGGAACGCTACAATGATCAAATACACTGAAACAATTTAAAGTACAAGATTCCAGACTTTCTTTTTGTTCCAGTACCTCCCACTTACATTACGCACTTGAAAATTTCGAAACACTATATTCCAGTTTGTTTGTATGTGTGTGTGTGTGTGTGTGTGTGTGTGTGTGTGTGTGTGTGTGTGTGTGTGTGTGTGTGTGTGTGTGTGTGTTCCAGTGCCTCTTACATTACACACTGGAATGACTTAAATACTTCATCCCAGTCATTCTTTCCTATGTTCCAGTACCTTCTTACACTAAGCACTGAAGCATTTTGAAAAACCATGTTCCAGTCGTTTTTTTTTTTTGTGTTCAGTACCTCTTTCCTTCATTAAAGACTGGAATTATTTAAAGTGCTTCATTCCGGTCCTTCTTTACTTCGTTACAGTTCCTCATCTTTACATTATGGACCTCTTTACATTATGGACCGGAAATTTCCTAAGTACTATCATA
>NC_087196.1:7313357-7375857 GCF_035594125.1 Scylla paramamosain | reverse complement strand
CATCCTTAAAAACCGCAGTAACTCCCACTAGAGCTGTAAGGCGCGGTAAAACGTTGGAACGCTTCAAAATATCATCCCGGGATTTTAACACTCCTATGGTGACGCAATCTTCCCTGTAGGAGTCACGGGTAAATATATCTAATGTCTGCCGTAATTCTTGCTCTCTCTGGGCAAAGACTCGTGAACTGGAAGGATATTACAGTTCCTTTCTCCCTGTATGAGAAAAATAGTTACAGTTTTGAGAATTACATTTAAGTTTTGGTAATCTCCGGTTTGTCGAGTTACGAATTTTTTTTTCTTTTTATTGTTTTGCTTTGAAGGTTCGATATCAAGATCAGATACTTCCTTTTGTGAGTTTAAGTACATTGCGTTTCCCCCTCAACTCCGTAACTCCTGCACCCTTGATAGGAAAAGTTAAAGGGTTTTCGCCGTATTTCCTCCCGAGGCCCACGATGCCCCACTAGACCTAAATAAAACAGCAGGTCTATGGAAAGAAAAGGTCTAAATAAGAACAGTAAGTATAAATTAACAGAGGATCGAAAATTTTAACTATTCCAGATTTCATTGATGATATGACGACGATGATGATGATAACAACAACAACAACAACAACAACAACAACAACAACAACAATAACAATCCGAAAATGTTAGGGACAATGGTGCCCTAAAATTACACACACCATTTTCTATCAAAAACCAAAAATCTTCTAAAAAATGTTAATGATATCTCTTCATCAAACTCACCTCCGCACAGACCATCTCTCACAAAGGTCAAATTTTCAGAAGTTTTAAAAGTAATGATGCAATATATTGACCTTAAGCATTAGCATCCAAAAACCTTTCCAGATTCACTAATACGCTCTGGGCTAAGTCGATTAAAAAGTAATATAAAAAAAAAAAATTGACAGTTCATAAAAAAAGATAATCATGTGAAATTTTGCATCGTCTGAGTTACACAAGACTAAAAAGAGAGAAAACCGTTAGCACTCAATGAAAACCAATCAGATGGAGTTTAACATTTTTCTCAATTACTTTTATGAGCATTTTATTTATTTTTTTTCTTCCACCAGAGTTATTGTCTCATTTACATTTGCGCCAGTGCTCTCTCTCTCTCTCTCTTTCTCTCTCTCCTTGTTCCGCTCAGGCATCCCGTGTCGGCTGCACTACCTTCACAGTTCCAGGGAAAGCAATCACAGAGAAAGGGACACAAGCTACTTCTCTGTAAAAAATAAATAAATAAATAAATAAATAATAAAAAATAGTAACAATAGAACAAGATACGAAAATTAAGAAAACATACGCAATGTATCTTCAGTAAAAGACGAAATAAAAGAATAGACTCAACAGGAAGAGAGTGAATATATTGGACGCGATCTGCTCCTTAATAAAAAAAAAAAAAAAAACGTAACAAAGGAACATAATACGAAAATTAAGAAAAGTACGCAATGTATTTCTTAGTAAAAGATAAAAATACGAAAATTAAGGAGGCAGACTCAGCGAATTTCTCGGTAAAAGTAAATAAGTAGATAAAGAAAGGAAGAAAGAAAGAAAGCAAACAAGTGAGGCAACAGGAAATGAAGTAAAATATATTGAATACAATCTACCTCTCAATAAAATATCTAAAAAAATGAATTGAGGCGGGGAAAACACTAAAATATAGGAATCTGAAGGTGATCTACAACAGAACAAAGTAACTGACGCAACAGGAAACGAAGAAAAAATACTGAATACAAACTTTTTCTCTGTGGGAAAAGAAGAGTAATAATAATAAAGGAACGGAAGCAGCGGAAAAATAGAATGAAAGGAATTTACACATGAACTAAAACATCACAAAGCAGAGGATGGAGAAGGAAGCGAAGTAAAAACATTGCTCACGATCTACTTAGCAAGGAAGATAATTATGATAAATGAATACAAGCGACGGAAAATTACACTAAGAAGAATTTGAACGTGATGTGGAAAAAAAAAAAAAAAGACAACAGATGCAAAAGAAAACGACGCAGAAATATGGGACACTAACTATCTCTGATTATTAAAAGAATATTAAAGAAACAGAAGGAAAGGATAAGTAGAATAAAAAGAAACTGGACATGATCTGACATATCACAAAGCAAAAGAAGCAACAAGAAACGAAGAAAAAAAAATCACAATTTCTAGGGAATAAAAATAAAAATCAACACAAACAAAAGGAAACTAGAAAAAGAAAGGTTTGAACGCGACCTAAAACAAAAAAACAACAAAGGTAACATGGACATAAGGAAATAGTAATAAAGAAACGGAGGAAAAGGAGGAAAGCAGGAATAAATACAATTTGAACTCTATCTCAAATATCACTGAGGCAACTAGAAACGAGGAGAGAGAAAAAAGAAAAAAAAAAAAAGGGGATGCGATCTGTCATTCAGTATTAAAAAGGCCAATATTTCCAAGGTTGATCCTGACAAAACATGAAGCGACCCAACTGTTGCGGAGGAGGAGGAGGAAGAAGAGGAGGAAGAAGAGGAGGAAGAAGAGGAGGAGGAAGAGACACAGGATGAAAAATGAATAAAATTAATATTACATTCAGACGGTGAGGGAAAGGCACCAGTATTGAATAAGCATGCTCTGTGAAGTTAAAAATAAAGTGTTTTGTGAATATTTGAGAGAAAAAAAAAAGATTAAAAGGATGCAAGCAACGAATGAAAATGTATTGCGTCTACTGTGTGTGTGTGTGTGTGTGTGTGTGTGTGTGTGTGTGTGTGTGTGTGTGTGTGTGTGTGTGTGTGTGTGTGTGTGTGTGTGTGTGTTGGTAGACGGGTGAGCAGGTGCCTTGGAGAGAGAGAGAGAGAGAGAGAGAGAGAGAGAGAGAGAGAGAGAGAGAGAGAGAGAGAGAGAGAGAGAGAGAGAGAGAGAGAGAGAGAGAGAGAGAGAGAGAGAGAGAGAGAGAGAGAGAAAGAAAGAAAGAAAGAAAGAAACGAAAAAAAAACACGTATGAAAGACGAAACGAAACTAAGAAAAACAAAATAAAAAACTGAAAAAAAAACATAACCAAAAACAAGAAAAAATCAAAATAAAGAACTGGAAACAAAAAGGAGAAAAAAGAGAAGGAAACAAAGCAATACATACGAGAGAAAGAAAAAAGGAAGAAGAAAAAAAAGTAAGAGCAGACGGAGAGCAAGACGAAGAGGACGAGGACTAGCAAGAGGAGGAGGAGGAGGAGGAGGAGGAGAAGATGGAGGTAAAGGAGGACGGTGAGATGGAGAAAGCAAACACAACTGTTCAAAGTCTCACTCCCAACCATCAATAGCAAGAGGAAGTTATGTCAGGAGATACAATATGATTTGGAGCGAACCGCTATCACTTCTTCGCGAGGGAGAGAGGGACGGAGGGACGGAGGGAGGGAACAGGTGGAGGAAAAGTGGCGGGGCATGACCAGGAAGACTTGCCAGAGAGAGAGAGGGGGTGGGGAAGAGAAGCGAGAAAGACTTACATTCCTACAGAAGCATGAAAAAAAAAAAAGGTAAAAAGAAACGTAGTAAAAATAGCCGTAAACGAAACACACACACACACACACACACACACACACACACACACACACACACACACACACACACACACACACACACACACACACATATACAAAAACAATGAAAAATTACGACCGAAGGAAAGTGAAGTAATAAAATTTCAGCTTTGGTTTTCGACTTTCTCTCTCTCTCTCTCTCTCTCTCTCTCTCTCTCTCTCTCTCTCTCTCTCTCTCTCTCTCTCTCTCTCTCTCTCTCCTTCGTAATACTTTTTTTCCTTCCCTTCCCTGAACAAAGATTTATCGCTGCTATTTTTAACGTTCCCATGAATCTCTCCGCGACTCCTATATATCTTCAAGTGATTATACCCCATGTGCATCCTTCCTTAATTATTTGACTAATGACCCCCACAAATTAAGATTAAGAATTAGTCCGTCAGCGTCTCCCAGATATTACCTGTAATTTATGGCCATCACACACCTGACTTCACCTGGAAATGAAGGCAATTGGTGGGATATTATGCACATCTGTTGACCTATCTATTTCCGGATCCTATTTTTTTTATCTTTTTTTTGTGTAATGGTATTTATGCGATTCAAAGCGATGGAAATAGGTCTCTCTCTCTCTCTCTCTCTCTCTCTCTCTCTCTCTCTCTCTCTCTCTCTCTCTCTCTCTCTCTCTCTCTCTCTCTCTCTCTCTCTCTCTCCATTTTTTTTTCTTAAACTCCAAATCTTACATTTTTCACTGCCATCAACAACGACAAAATCAACAGCTAATCATACTACTACTACTACTACTACTACTATTACTACTACTAAGAACAATAACAATAATACTGAAAAGAAACTACAAGTAATATTAGTCATGATTATAACTCTCTCTCTCTCTCTCTCTCTCTCTCTCTCTCTCTCTCTCTCTCTCTCTCTCTCTCTCTCTCTCTCTCTCTCTCTCTCTCTCTCTCTCTCTCTCTCTCTCTCTCTATGCAAAACTTGGCGCCGTTGGGAAAATGCTTCCTACGTCATTTTTATTTGTGTTTAAAATGCATTGATGACAACTTCCTGCGGAGAGTGTTAAGGAAACTCATTTTCTGCAAGACTCCCATGAAATTGCTCGCCGTTTTCTATGAACTTAATTAAGAATTTTTCTTTACGAATTTTTCTTAAAAGTTTCGAGTGAAGATTATTATTTTTTTTTTCGACTCAACTCCGATGGCTTATTTTTATATTATTTTTGGGGGGAGATGAGCGTTTAGGTCCCTTAAAAGTATCCCCATAGCAAACTGGCAACACAGAGTACAGAGTAAGGAAACTATTATTATAAATTGTATACGTTACTTTATAAGAAATGAAGAAAACGGGAGCCATTAGTGTATTACAGAAAAAAAGACTGATACTTCTAATTTTTAACCCTTTTAGTACTAACGCGTAATTATATTCAAGATATCAGTAGCAGATTTTAACCGAGGATAACAGTTTTTCATTATCAAGGGGGGTTACAAATCATTAAGTTACTCATCAAGCATAATTATGTCTTATTGAGTCTTATGAGATTAAATACTATACTGGAACAAGTTTGAAAGCAGTCTATAGCAGTGAATGGGCAAAATTTTCTATTAGTTAATTTCTGAACCCTAATTGAGGTATCAAGTTTGTCTCGAAGCTTCACAGTAGTCACCATCACAGTGTAAGTATAAATGTACGAGTAGATACAAGTTTATATTTAAGTAAGGATAAGTAGAATTTTCAGGTATTATCATAATTTTTAGAGCCTAATTTGTGTGTTATAAAGTATTCAAGCTTCTCTATGACATTATTACTGAAAGTACAAGTTTATATATGAGTGAGAATACGTAAGAAAGCACGTTTGAATAAAAATGTTTTACAACTGAGGCAAAGCACAAAAAAATAAGGAAAACAGAAAACAAAGCAAGAGAAAAACACGAATAGTGAAAGAAAGCTGACAAAATGGAAACAATAATAGTTTTTCAGTAAAGGTCGTGTGTGTCTGTTCTGGAAATACAAAATGCTAGTAAAGGAATTTTATCTACAAAGACTTGCCCTTCGTCTCATTAAATTAAAATACCGAGCGGGGCGTTGAGTGAACAGGATTTTTTTCATTCTTTTTTATCTTCCTTCATCCTCGTGAAAATTAAAATATCTCCAGCATGAGAAACAAAACTATTTCAACGGCAACAGCTGCAACATGAACACACACACACACACACACACACACACACACACACACACACACACACACACACACACATACCATTCCTCTTTCTTACTGAAATATAATTACAATGAAGAGGAATTTTTAACGAGGATTTTATATATATTTTTTTTTCAAACAAGGAAAAGAGAACAGGTATTTATCCCTTACTTTTCATCTCATATACCTGAAACTTAAAAAAACAAAACACGAATATACATATCTCGTATTTTTTATGTATGAGGGACACGAGCCTAGAACCACAAAAATGTTATAATAAAAACGTCCCAAAAGAGCCAAAAACATGATAAGCCAAGTCAAAAATAAAGATATGAAAAAAATCAATAGGAATTATGAACAAATACATCCAGACATATTAGAATGGAGAGCAAAAAATGTTAACACAGCATTTTATAATTGACTAATTGGCATTGAAGGGGACTGATTTATTGGAATGAGTTTTATCGTCTTACCTTCCCCCACAAAAAAAAAAAAGAAAGAAAGAAAAAAAAAAATACCTTTGATGAAAGTGACAAAGATATTTTTTTAAGGATTATTTCTAAGGATAATTTTTCGCCGCCACTTGGTTTGATAATCGTGATAATGAGTCCACGTGCAAGAGACTCCCAGAAATATAAGTTGTAATGGGAGCATTGCCTGATAAAGAGACCTGGAACCCGGCTATTCCCTCATGTTCCAACACTAATTTGCGAGTGTAATGATGAGGGGGAGTTTTTGCATGTTAAACTGTAAATTACCAGGTATGAGGTACTTAGGCTTTAGTGCTTTTGTAGAGAAGTGGAAAGAAAAGAGATGAGGTGGTGGTGGTGGTGGTGGTAATAGGAGGATGAAGAGTAGTAGTAATAGTGGTGGTGGTGGTGGTGGTGGTGGTGGTGGTGGTGGTGGTGGTGGTGGTGGTGGTGGTGGTGGTGGTGGTGGTGGTGGTTGTTGTTGTTGTTGTTGTTGTTGTTGTTGTTGTTGTTGTTGTTGGTAGTAGTAGTAGTAATAGTAGTAGTAGTAGTAGTAGTAGTAGTAGTAGAAGTAGTAGTAGTAGTAGTAGTAGTAGTAGTAGTAGTAGTAGTAGTAGTAGTAGTAGTAGTAGTAGTAGTAGTAGAAGTAGTAATATTTACAGCACCAGAAAGACTAGTGATAAGATGACAATAAGAAAATGACAGCCTAAAACAACAACAACAACAACAACAACAACAACAACAACAACAACAAAAACAACACTGATAATAACACTAATAACACTATACCTAACATCCTCTCTCTCTTACACTCTCTTCCCTGTCTTTAATATCTAGTGTCGCTAATGTTCAGTACATTTCCCTGCCATTCTCAGGTCAAAACGTCCCATTTTCTCTTTTTTTCCCTCCCTTTCCCTCCACTATTAACAAGTCCTGATTTTCTATTAAGTGTCTGCGTGTCTGTGTGTGTGTGTGTGTGTGTGTGTGTGTGTGTGTGTGTGTGTGTGTGTGTGTGTGTGTGTGTTTGTGTAAGTAGGACAGACACATATGATACCGAGAGGCACAGAGAGAGAGAGAGAGAGAGAGAGAGAGAGAGAGAGAGAGAGAGAGAGAGAGAGAGAGAGAGAGAGAGAGAGAGAGAGAGAGAGAGAGAGAGAGAGAGAGAGAGAGACAGGAGCAAAGGGACACTGTTTTCAAAGCCAAGGAAAGGAGAAGAGAATGAAGGAGGAGGAGGAGGAGGAGGAGGAGGAGGAGGAGGAGGAGGAGGAGGAGGAGGAGGAGGAGGAGGAGGAGGAGGAGCCCCCCCACTGCCACACAAAGAGACGCTCCAGAGATAAAGAAAGCAAAAAAGAAAACGGAAAGAAGGAAAAACCATTCAAAATATTAAACTCCTCGAAACTTCTTTAAGAAAATTAGAATGTAAAGAGAAAGGTAATGAAAAATATAAAAGAAAACGGGAAAAAATACTGAGGAGGAAAAAGAAACATGAATTATGAACGGAAATGAAAATAGATGAGAGTATTTTTTGTTTTGTTTCCTTTTTTCCTTTCTTTTCTTTCTCTTCTCAAAATTCATGTTATTATTGATCGTTGCTACTTTGTGTCTGTGTTTGTTTACCTATTTATTGCAATGGTGATGGTGAACTAGCAATTCTCTCTCTCTCTCTCTCTCTCTCTCTCTCTCTCTCTCTCTCTCTCTCTCTCTCTCTCTCTCTCTCTCTCTACATCGGAATTTCTCTCAATTAAAACGAAAAATGTCCAAGATAATAACCGAAAAGTGATGAGAGAGAGAGAGAGAGAGAGAGAGAGAGAGAGAGAGAGAGAGAGAGAGAGAGAGAGAGAGAGAGAGAGAGAGAGAGAGAGGAGGGGGATGAAAGAGGAAGTGGTACAAGGTGATAATTGTGATGAAGGAAAAACTTGATAATAGCAGACAAGTGGAGGAAGAGGGAGATGATTTAAGAGAGAGAGAGAGAGAGAGAGAGAGAGAGAGAGAGAGAGAGAGAGAGAGAGAGAGAGAGAGAGAGAGAGAGAGAGAGAGAGAGAGAGAGAGAGAGAGAGTATCCAGTTTATCATCTTAATTCATGGAAAAAAGTACATAAAAAGTAAAAATATAGAAAGTAATAAAAAAAAAGACATTATCATCTTCATTATTTATCTGCCTCTGTATTTTGATTTTCCAACCTTGGCCACTTGCTTGTCACCTCATCATTAACTCCATTCCCTCCAAACAATTCCTGTCTAATTTCTCCTTATATTTTTATCAGTCCTACCTTCTCGTATCCCTCCTAGGTTTGTGTTCTCTTTGTTAATTTGTCTATTTAATGCATGACGTGTTACCTTCATTTATTTATCTATTTATTTATTTATTTTTTTGATGTTTAACTTTCATTTCTCCATCTTACACCTCGCATCTCTCTTATTATATTTTCCTTTGGGCTTGTTTCGTTTTTTTTGTCTACTTTTTTTTTATTTCAGAAAATCCTTCAATCCTAATTTCCAGGATTTCCAGATTTTAGATTCCTTGGAAATAAATAATAGATACTAATAATAGAAACTGTATTAAAAAATATATATTAGTTACCCCAACAAAAAATCCATTTTCTAAGAACACTACTTGACAACCACATCCCGTTTTCTTTCAACATGCAAACCTTTCTGACCAAAAACGAAACAAACAAAAAACGTTACCATTTCCTCATTACCCTAAAGTAAACCCGATGGCACAATCTCCGTCTCTCATTGGCTGGGAAGTGCCTGGTGGGCGGGGCTTAGTCTCATATACCATCCTGTGATTGGCTGAGGCGTGAGATATGGGCGGAGCAAAGAGGAAATGGGCGGTTCTTAGTATTCACGAAGTCTTAAGTCATGTTGATAGTTGGCTAAGGGAGGAGGAGGAGGAGGAGGAGGAGGAGGAGGAGGAGGAGGAGGAGGAGGAGGAGGAGGAGGAGGAGGAGGAGGAGGGAGTCAAACTGAGGGGGTGCTAAAGGGATGATGAAAGCTTAGGGGGTGAAGAGAAAGGGGGGAGGATGAAATGAGATGAGAGGAGAAGGATAAGGGGGAGGATAAGGAGGAAGGGGAGGATAAGGAGGAAGAAGAGGATAAGGAAGAAGGAGGCAGGAGACACGTGAAGGAAATGTCTGTTTGTCTGTCTGCCTGTTTGTCTGTCTGTCTGATTGTCTGTCTGTCTGATAGTCTCTCTCTCTCTCTCTCTCTCTCTCTCTCTCTCTCTCTCTCTCTCTCTCTCTCTCTCTCTCTCTCTCTCTTTAACCCAAATTTCAGTATGAACGATAAGATTTGCGTTGAAGACAAACAGATTAAGGAGCAAATTACAGAGAGAGAGAGAGAGAGAGAGAGAGAGAGAGAGAGAGAGAGAGAGAGAGAGAGAGAGAGAGAGAGAGAGAGAGAGAGAGATTAAATGAGGGGAAGCATGGAATTAGAGTGACTTAGGGATCATATCAGTGAACAGAATGACGAATTGAACACAAAACACGATCGCACTAAACACTTGCGATGAGAAGGGAAGGAAGGTGTTGTGATGGCCACTGAGACAAAGAAATACATTAACACCGCGGACAAAGACGAGAGAGAGAGAGAGAGAGAGAGAGAGAGAGAGAGAGAGAGAGAGAGAGAGAGAGAGAGAGAGAGAGAGAGAGATGAGGGATACTTCCAACACACACATGCACACGCCATATTTACATGCTTATTACTGCTCCTGGCAAATTAAAAAAGAGCAAAATACGTAAATATAATACAGAAATATAACAAGTTTAACCCCGTAAAACCTCACCCACACACACACACACACACACACACACACACACACACACACACACACACACACACACACACACACACAGAGCAATTTCAATAGAGGGAGACTCGAGAATCATAATTTCCATCAGCATCTTTCCCTTCTTTTCTCCACTACCACCACCACCACCACCACCACCACCACCTTCTTCTCCTCCTGACGCAGTGGTTCCAATCTAAGGAGACATTGTGACTCCCTGGGGATCACCCTAAGGCGCCGGCACAATAAGGCTTATAATACCAAGCCACAACACCAGCGTTACAAACCGCTCACAGAATGTTTAACTGGCGAGAAAACTAGTGACGTTTGCTGGAAAGTATAAAAGCATAAAAAAAAAAAAGGAATGTATATAAAAAGTAAGTTTCCCGCATTTATTTTTCTCTCCCAGTTTTTTTCCATATATTCCTCGTAGGTATTTCTTTTTATTTATTTATTTTTTTTTTTGGTGGTGTTTCCCGCTGTGTTGTATTCTCATCGTCAACACGGCTTTAGTACATTCTATATTACCCGTGAGATTAATACCAGTAAAGGATGGCCCGGACGGCGAACCAGATTACGTGATAGAGGCGGCACTGCTGGTGATGGTGGTGATGGTGGTGGTGGTGGTAGTGGTGGTGGTGGTGGAAGCAGAAAATAATAATAATGATAAGAAAAAAGAACAAAATGCAGTAGTAGTAGTAGTAGTAGTAGTAGTAGTAGTAGTAGTAGTAGTAGTAGTAGTAGTAGTAGTAGTAGTAGTAGTAGTAGTAGTAGTAGTCACAGTATAAGTAGCAGCAGATTCATAGTACTATCACTAGAGCAACAAAGTAAATAAATAAAAAGAAGAGCAAAATTAAAAATACAGAAAATAAACAAATACTAAAACAAGAGAGGGAGAGAGACAAAAACAGAAACCCACAAACAACACACACACACACACACACACACACACACACACACACACACACACACACACACACACACACACACACACACACACACACACACACCCAACAACTCCCAATACACAGAACCCAAGAAAACCCAAACCGAACAAACCGCGAACAGTGTACAGCGAACCAAACAAAGAAAAAAGGATAACAAGATGAGAACAGAAAACCCGACGCGCGAACATGTCAGGGGACGGAGGAAAAGTGAACACAGGAACGGTTCAGATAACACACTCAAAAATCTCAAATAGCAAAAGTCTAACCGGCGTGGTTGAGCTGAGGCAATTTCAGGAGGCCAGTGGGACCAAGGCAGTGAAGAGAGAAGCTTGGAGTCTTTTTATAGGGAAGGTGGAACAGAAGGACCTTTGGGAACACTTACTGGAGATGCTGGAATTGGGAGGGAGGTAGGAAGGGGGGAGAGAGAGAGAGAGAGAGAGAGAGAGAGAGAGAGAGAGAGAGAGAGAGAGAGAGAGAGAGAGAGAGAGAGAGAGAGAGAGAGAGAGAGAGAGAGAGAGAGCGGGAGGGAGAGAGGGAAGGGAGAATGAGAGAAGCACTGAAGGGAGTGAGGGAGAGAGGAAGTCAGGTAATGGAGAGAGGGTGAGGGAGAAAGTAAGGTAAGGAGGTTAGAAAGGTGAGGAGAGAGAGAGAGAGAGAGAGAGAGAGAGAGAGAGAGAGAGAGAGAGAGAGAGAGAGAGAGAGAGAGAGAGAGAGAGAGAGAGAGAGAGAGAGAGAGAGAGAATCGTTACCGTTACTATTATGATTATTACTACCACTACTACTACTATTACCAATACTCCTACTACTACTTTCATTACTTTTTCATTCCAGCAGCAACAAAAACAACAACAACAACAACAACAACAACAACAACAACAACAACAACAACAACAACTACTAACCTAACACCACCACCACCACCACCCCTCTCCCTAAAAAGTACACCAATAAAAAGTATGAGAGCAATAAAATACTAATACGAAGGCATCCATCAAAATATTTCACCCGTTCCTCCCCATGCTGTCAATCAACACCTGTCACCTGTTATGGGAGAGGCATAACGCACCTGTGATGACCGGGATTACCTGTTTCACCTGCGCCTCACCTGCCCAGTAATTTTTTATTGCTATGTACTAAAAATATTGAAACCAAAAGCACCACACAAAAAAGTTATGTGCAAGGGAGTTTTTTAATGTTCTGTCTGTCTGTCTGTCTGTCTGTCTGTCTGTCTGTCTGTCTGTCTGTCTGTCTCTCTCTCTCTCTCTCTCTCTCTCTCTCTCTCTCTCTCTCTCTCTCTCTTACTTATACCTCATACCAATCACTTCAAGAGCAAATAAAAACAAAATAAAACAAAAGTGTAAGTAACAAAAAAAAACAATAATGATAATAATAATATGAAGAAATATAAATAACAATATCATTATTCTTTATATATTTCTTTCCGGTGCGACATTTCTTATTATTTCAACTCCCAGGTTATATTATTATTACGTAAGTGTTTTGTTTTTTGTTTTTATTTTCACTACGTCTGTTATTATTATTCATTTTCCTTCGCGAGTTACCTTACCGAATCCTTTTGTTGTTATTCATTTTCTTTCTTTTGATTTCCTGAGTTACTTTACCTTGCTGTTACTTTGGCTTAGCGTCTCGAGTGGCGGTTCTGGAGTCGGTGTTAAGAAATCTATCTAAAGATGGAAATAAATCGACGTTTTCCATTACGGGCGTGAACACTTCCGCTGCCCCCTCCTCCCCCACACTCTCCCCCCACTGGTGACTCACAAAGGACCGGAGAGAGAGAGAGAGAGAGAGAGAGAGAGAGAGAGAGAGAGAGAGAGAGAGAGAGAGAGAGAGAGAGAGAGAGAGAGAGAGAGAGAGAGAGAGAGAGAGAGAGAGTTATGTTTTAGATGTCGTTACAGTGATGACCGGTAGTAGTAGTAGTAGTAGTAGTAGTAGTAGTAGTAGTAGTAGTAGTAGTAGTAGTAGTAGTAGTAGTAGTAGTAGTAGTAACAAAAAAATAAAGGCAACATTCGAAGGAAGAAGGGAGCAAAAAAAAATACACCCACGAGAGAGAGAGAGAGAGAGAGAGAGAGAGAGAGAGAGAGAGAGAGAGAGAGAGAGAGAGAGAGAGAGAGAGCGCCTGTCCCTTCTCCCACGGTCATTAGTGCTTTGCTGTGTGGCTTTCCCCGGAAGCACTAAGAGGATGTCGACACAAACAGCGGAAGGGGGAAAAAAAGCAATGCGTGAGACAGATGAATAAAGAAGCACAAGAAGCACATAATAATAAACAAGAACAACAACAACAACAACAACAACAACAAAAATTGACAAAGAGGATGATAAAGAAAAACAAGGGCAATAAACAAGGGAGTGAGAGAAGGTAAAAAGACAATGAGAGAGAGAGAGAGAGAGAGAGAGAGAGAGAGAGAGAGAGAGAGAGAGAGAGAGAGAGAGAGAGAGAGAGAGACGAACCTTGAAGCCCGAATCACAAACCAAAGCACAGCAGAAAATGCAACAGAATCAGCTGACGGAGCAAGGAGGAGGAGGAGGAGGAGGAGGAGGAGGAGGAGGAGGAGGAGGAGGAGGAGGAGGAGTAAGGGAGAGGGAAGGAAGAATGTAAGAGAAGGGAGATAGCTGGAGGGAAGAAATGAGAGAGAGACAAGGAAGGTTAAAGAAGAGAGGGAATGGAAGAATGAAGGAAGGGGAGATGATGAAAGGAAGGGGAAACAAAAGGAAAGGAAGCTGGTCAGTCATTTTATCAGATCTTAGGAAAACTGAAAAGAAAATAAGAAGAATTATGAATAAACACGAAAAGAAGAGGAAAATGGAAATATTCTTTCATCTTTTCTTCTTCCTCTTCTTTGTCTTCTTTAACTTTCAATTATTCTTTTTTTTCTTGAGCTATCGCTTCTCCTCCTTTTCTCTCTTATTCTCTGTAACATTCTTATTCTTTCATCTCTTCTTCTTCTTTGTTTTCTTTCACTTTCAGTTATTCTTATTCTTATTCTTCGACTTAGTATTTCCAGGTTTTCTCCTCTTCCTCCTCCTCCTCCTTCTTTTATATTTGCAGCTTTTCTATCATTCTTATTCTTTCATCTCTTCTTCTTACTCCTCTTTGTCTTCTTTTTCTTTCAATTCTTCTTGTTCGTATTCCTCTCCTTCGTATTTGTATAACAGTTCGTCTTGATCTATCACTTCTTCTTCACCTTCTGTTCTTTCATCTATAACTTTAACTTTTGCAACATTCTTCTTCTTTTCAGTTTCCTTTATATCCCTGGAAGATAATTTTTCTTGACCTTTTTATTCGCCAAGTTCCAAGGAAATTGCAACTTCAAGATTAAAGAGTAAAACGCTACGTGTGAAATTACTCCAGTTATTTATTTATTTTTTTTACATCTTTTCTTTTTCTTCTTTTTTTTTCATTTCGAGTTTCTGGTCCTTCCGTTTCTGTTTCTGTTTCTGCCGATTTTGTTCGTTTAATTTTTCTTCCTGCCCTTGTTCTTCTTCTTATTCGTGTTGTTATTTCGTTTCTTTTCTTCTTTTTCTTGTGATTCTTCCTTTTTTTTATCACTTGTTCATGTTTCTTAATTTTTATTCCTATTTTTAAACATTTTCAGCGATATTTCAAAATGGCGAATGTAAAAAATATTTTTAGCTTTTATTTTTGTGGCTGCTCCTAACTTTCCTTTTTCTTGTTCTTTTATTATTATTTCTGTTATTCTTACTTTTCTTATTGCTTTTGCTATTCTAAATTATTTTATTCTTACTTGATTCATCTTCATTATTTTTATTTCTATTACTTTTTGTCGCTGTTCTTACTTTTTTTTTTTTTTTATATGTGTAGCTCTTATTTATTTTTATTCTTATCGCTATTCTTACTTATCTCATCGTTCTTCTCATTCTTACCTTCTTCTTGTTGCTGCTGTTCTTATCTCATCCTTATCCTTATTTTTACCTTCTATTTCACATCGCCAATTTAGAAGATCACGTTTCACTCCAGATCATCATTAGAGAGATAACGACCAAATGACTCACTCTGAATCACCCTAAATGTCACTAATTAAGTCACCCTTGTTACGTACAGTCACCCCTCACAAGTCACCCCTATAATAAGTCACCTTCCCCTAATCCTTTTAATCCGCCAATCAACGTGTCTCTCTTTCGTCTAATTCGCCAATCAGGACTCAGATTACACGGCTCCTCAGCCAATGATTACGAGGCAGTATAGTAAGCAACTCACAAAGTCCAGAGCTTCTTGTCTTTTCTACTTGACCAATCAGAAAGAAGAAGCAACCAATATGTGCCCCCATTGGCTACACAAGTCGTGGTTGAATAGCCAATCAGCTGAGGAAACGACCCAACTTCCCGTGCAGCGTTAACCAATCACGGAGCGGACTGAGAAGCACGAGGGCCAATCATTTTAAGGCTTTAAGTTTCAGCGCGGTGACGTCACTCAATTTCAACCTGGGATCGGAATATGTCGAAATTTCAGAGTTTCGGTTCTGCTTCAATGGCTTCGAAACACGTCTCGACCAGGTGATGGAAAACGAAGGTGGGAAAATTATTAGCCATGAACAATGATGGATACAAAATTTAATGCTAATTGTAAACAGTTTCTCTAATCGGAATGATTCGGAATTTTGTGTGTCTTCATTCTGCTTCAGTTGTTTCGGAATGTCTCGAATGTGTGATATGAAACAAACACAAGAACATGACTGGTAATGAACACCTAGAAATAAAAATCCTAAATCATTCCTGAGATTAAATAAGTCAAAACCTGCGTACCTTTTTTCTGCTTCAATTGCTTCGAAACACGTCTCGAATAAGTGATACGAAACGAACCCAAGAAAATTATTATTTGTAATGGACACCAAGTTACAAAACCTAAATCATTCCTGACATCAAAATAAGTTAAAACCTGCGTACCTGTATTCTGCTTCGGCGGATTCGAAACAGACTCGAACAGGTGATACGAAACGAACCCAAGAAAATAACCAGCGATGAGTATGAGGCAAGAAAATCGTATACCTAATCATTCCTCTGATCACAGAAGTCGAAATTTGAGACATGAATTCCCTCCAATGGGTTCGAAGCACGTCTCGAACTGATGAAGCGAAACAAGAGAAGATTATTAGCAAAAAACGAAGAAATTACAAACGTGAACTCTACTCAATAACTCCTCTGATTAGACTAACCCAAAATTTGTGCATCATTATTCTGCTTCAGTGCGTTCGGAACAGACTTGAATATGTCACACAAAACGAACCCTGAACATGATAAGCGACATGAGCAGAGAAGAATAGGAATGAGAACGTGAATCTGGAACCGTCCCTGCAGTTTCTTGTCGTTCTCTTTCTCCCTGTTCTAATGAGTTCGAGACACGTAAGCAACGAACACTACCTAATACGATATGATGAAAGGAAAACAGAAAGAAGTGATAACTGAGGAATGTTAGAAATAATACCTGAATTGAAGAGCGCTACCATTTTGGATTTTTTTTTCTTTTTAACTTACTTTTTCATTTTAAGAAACTAGAGAATTTAAAGGTATCCCCGTTTTTTTTATATTCCATGCACTTATTTGGCCTCCTAAACAAAATAGTAATAAACAAATGAATAAATAAAAAAAAATGAAATGAAATAAAACAGATTGATAAACTGATTGTTTGATTTAAATGGGAAGGCACCGTAATAGATAAAATGAATAAAGAAAACTAGATAAATAAAAAAATAGAACAAAAATAAAGTGAATGAATAAATAACAGTTGCCAGTGTACCCATCCTCCTGCTCTGCTCAAATTCTACTAAACTGAATTGAAAACACATGCAAGATTCGAATACTTGATCATGAAGCAGAAAGAAACAATAACCGAAGAACAAGTGAGGTTACGAATGCGAATCTTCAATAATTCTTCCTCCTCCTCCTCCTCCTCCTCCTCCTCCTCCTCTGTCCCTTCTGGCATTCTACCTCAATAAGCTCGAAGCACACACATGATTGGAATAATAAATTAGAAAAAAAAAACGATACCAATGAACAAGTGAAGTTTAAAATGCAAATCCGAATCTCCCCCCAACATTCTCACACTCCCTCCCCCATTACTTCCCCTCCACCTGCCCTCCCCTCCCCTCTTCCCTTCTCCCTCAACCCCTTCCCTTTACCCCCAGTCCCTCCCTTCTACCCCTCCTTTACCTTCGCCTACCTGCCATTACCCAGGTGACGTACACGTGACAGTCCCAATAAAACCTTTAATTGCGGAGACTTACCAACATTACCACGCGGGGTTCCTAATGCAAGAATAATCGCGGCACGAGACATACAGTGAGCGTGAAATTAGTGGGCAGGTCCGGGAAGGCAAAGGCAGCGAGGGGAGGGCGGAGGGGGGAAGGGGGTCGTAATGTGAGGCCGCGATGTTTTAATAATTGGTTCACATCCCACAAAATATGTTCCAATTATTCACAGCTGATGGATGGGTGGGTGGGGGGTGGGGGACTAGTTCTTTTGTGTTTTTGTTTTGTGTGGGGGGTTGTCTAGGTGGTGGTAGAGGAGGACGAGGAAGAAGAGGAGGGGAAGGAGGAGGAATGCATATGAGAAACAGAGTAACGACCTTATTGGATCTAACGAGGTTGTCTGTGTGATTGTGCTACCTCTATGATTCTATGAGTTAGGGGCGAAAATTCAAAGAAAATCGCTCCGTGAAATATTGATAAACAGTCGTAGAAGGAGGAGGAGGAGGAGGAGGAGGAGGAGGAGGAGGAGATCACTTAGCTAAAATTACTAAACTCTCTTTCTGTTTATTTAAAACTTAACAGCAAAATTTTTTCTTCACTTCTTGTACACTTCTGAAAGCCACACACACACACACACACACACACACACACACACACACACACACACACACAAGGAGCTCAAGTATTCATAATACGGACTCCTTTTGTTAACTTCTTTCCTCTCTTTTCTCTCCCCTTACTCGCGTTGCGCTGAGGTGCACGCAAACTTTTCCCTCACTGTGAGTTTGTCCGGACAGGAAGGAGATTCATAGTTCATAAATCCGTGAAGTCGAAAAGAGAGTGCCGGGGAAAAAAAGTAAGGAAAAAAAAAGGGATAAAGAAAAACACACTCCAGTTTCCCTTCCCCCCAAACTAACTTCTGAATCGCAAACTTTTCCTAAAGGATTCGCTGCTCCATTAATGTTCGCTGCCTAATGGGGTTTGATTCTTTCCAGTCACTATTTTTGGCGAGCGTGTTTTTCCCGTGAATACTTTTTTCTTCCTTAACTATCTCCCCACTTTATGCATTTAATTCCCCTCCTCTCCTTCTTTCCTATCTCTATCCCTCAAAGTAGAGCTAAAAATGAAAGAAAAACAAGTTATCTTTTTTCTGAAACTTCAACAGGTCTGGTTTCTGAATTCTGTGTAATCGAATCGCAGCGAGGAACGTACTCTGAAAGAATTCTGCGCCGTACTTCCTCTACTTTCAAAAGGCTCTACATAGTTACCGGTTTTTAAGGATGTTATACTTCTAGTGGCAGATTAACAACATTTCTACAGTATCAGGAGTAAAAACATTCTTGAGAACCTGGCTAGTCATCTCTGTGGCCTTTCAAAACACTCGTGGTGGGAGAGCAAATACGGGCCGGCAAACTGTCTGGAAACTCTAGTAATATAAGTCTCCCGTCACTGTAATCCACACCAATCATGTCAAATTAATCGGTTACGACTCGATGTGTCTTGTGATCAATGGGTTCCAATTCTCTGTTCGAGTCAATGAGTGGGATCAAACACTCCTCCTCACACAATTCAACGCGGTCTCCTTCAGGGGCAATAGAAGCCTTCACCCCTCCCCCACCACTCTCTCTCTCTCTCTCTCTCTCTCTCTCTCTCTCTCTGACGCTACAACGTTGTGTCGCGCGTCTAATGCATAATTCCACGCGTTTCTGAGCTCATTATGCCATTTTCTGGGACGAGGGAGAGAGAGAGAGAGAGAGAGAGAGAGAGAGAGAGAGAGAGAGAGAGAGAGAGAGAGAGAGAGGACATCCTTTTCTTATTCAATTTCACAGTCCTTCTTATTAACAGCAGAGTGACTGCTGGCCTCCCTGTGTCATGTTCCCCTTGAGGTTTGAATTTCGCTGGAAAAATTCAAGTACCCAACGTTTTTTTTCGTGAAATAATTACGTGTCCCGAACTGTGTAAGCGCCCCCTCACTGCCACTGCCTCGTTTTCCTCAGAATGCCCCTCCACATCAAGGTTTTCAGCACGAGTACTCTAATATCTTTCCCGGAATTAATTCATGTAAGCAGGAGTGGAAATGTATGCCTGTACAGTCGCGGCCAGATGTCTTGTAACCTGTCGCTCTCATGCCCATTGTGTTTAGCGTTTTCTTTCATTCTTACGTCCTGTGATCTCCTTGGAACCTTTGACTTTACAGGGTGTTGTAAAGTGACAGGCAGCGCAGCCGGTTTGACTTACGGTTAAATTAGAGGAAAGAAATACAAACTGTACCCTCAGCCTCAAGATCCTCCCTTTTTCTTCCTCAGGTCAACGCACGTCAAAGTTTTTCATCACGAGTACCTTAAATTTTTCCGCTTCAAGAATTCATTACGCTACCAAAATTGCCAGCTTGCTACGTACGTACCCTCTCACCTCCGTTTTTCTTTGTTTCAGGAGTCATCAAAGCCTCGTTTCTGTCGTAACTCAAGTGATATTAATTACTGGTGCTAATCATTTTTTTTGCTTTAGTGTCCCCCTTAATTTCCGTGTCCAATTTTCTTTGAGGTGTTTTTGGAAGCATTTAATATTGTATCGATCAGTGATGGGACAGTATTTACTACCTTCTAACTTACGATACTAAATATTTTTTTTCTTTAGTATCCCCTTCGGACTCCAATAATTCACGTATCCAATTTTCTTTGATGTTATTTTTTTTTTTTTTTTTGGCAGCATTTAATACTGCATAGATCACTTATGGGACACTTATCAGTCAATGTTGTTATAATTTCTGCTTTAGTATCCCCCCTTCGACTTCCCATAATTCCCGTGTCCAATTTTCTTTGAGGTGTTTTGGGGAGCATTTTAATATTGTATTGATCACGGATGGACACTATTTACCTTCTCAACCCAGGCTGCTGTAATTAAGGAGGGTATTGGTTTCCACTAATGCCAGACTTTAGGAGAATAGGGATTTCCTGGTGATTATGAAACACACACACACACACACACACACACACACACACACACACACACACACACACACACACACACACACACACACAGTCATGTACCTTGTGGTAATTTGAATTTGAGCACAAGAAGTGATTTTGATGAGAGAGAGAGAGAGAGAGGAGAGAGAGAGAGAGAGAGAGAGAGAGAGAGAGGAGAGAGAGGAGAGAGAGAGAGAGAGAGAGAGAGAGAGAACAAGATAAGACATTAGAAGAAAATAGAATAGGATAGAAGATAAGATGACAGGATAGGATAGAATAGGAGAGAAGAGGGAAGAGCAGAAAAAAAGAGGAGGAGGAGGAGGAGGAGGAGGAGGAGGAGGAGGAGGAGGAGGAGGAGGAGGAGGATGAGGGGTGTCTCCATTAAAACTTTTGGTCACAAGCAGATCTTTTGACTTTTAGAATTTATGAAAGAACATTTTTTTGACCTTTTATTTTCTGACCACACCCCACTTACCTATTCACGACACACACACACACACACACACACACACACACACACACACAGGTAACATATCAATTTCCCGTATAATTTAACAGGTGCGGGTTCGAGGGAGTGATGGAAACAAAATTAGACCTGATCAATTAATTTCACAAATGATATGTTTATAATGAATAATTCCCAGCAGGGCTCGTCTATTTGTAGCCCCTGGTAGCTTATCCTTTATTGATTCGTTGATTAGTCTTGTTATTTTTGCTATTATTGTTGCTCTCTCTCTCTCTCTCTCTCTCATCTCTCTCTCTCTCTCTCTCTCTCTCTCTCTCTTGTTTCTGTATTTTATCTCTCTCTTGTTAATTTCATTTTATCCTCTCTCTCTCTCTCTCTCTCTCTCTCTCTCTCTCTCTCTCTCTCTCTCTCCTCTCTCTCTCTCTCTCTCTCTCTCTCTCTCTCTCTCTCTCTCTAATGCCTTTGTACTCCACCAATTCACTGGAGATGACCACTCACTCTCTCAGGACTCAAGTTCAAAGGGAGGATAAAACGCAGAGCCCGTTGTTGAAAAGGACGATTAGATCTTTTTCCATATTGTATCGCTCGCCGCGGCCACGCCCTCGACCCGTCCCTTCTGCCACCCCTTCAGATACTCTCGTTATCAAAAGAGGAGTGGTGGAAGTGACTCTTTGAAGGGGAGACTAAGAGGACTTGAGCCGTCTTAACTCTCTCTCTCTCTCTCTCTCTCTCTCTCTCTCTCTCTCTCTCTCTCTCTCTCTCTCTCTCTCTCTCTCTCTCTCTCTCTCTCTCATGCTTGTATGTATGCACGCTTCTAATCTTCTGTGTTTTATTACAGGATTATAATATATTTTTTTCTTTCAGATTAAATATTCTGTTTGTACACACCACTTCCTGTGTGTGTGTGTGTGTGTGTGTGTGTGTGTGTGTGTGTGTGTGTGTGTGTGTGTGTGTGTGTGTGTGTGTGTGTGTGTGTGTGTGTGTGTGTGTGTGTGTGTGTGTGTGTGTGTGTGTGTGTGTGTGTGTGTGTGTGTGTGTGTGTGTGTGTGTGTGTGTGTGTGTGTGTGCGCGCTTTTACCTAGAAAAGGAAGTAGAGAAGTCCTGCAGTGCGCCTCTCTCTCTCTCTCTCTCTCTCCTCTCTCTCTCTCTCTCTCTCTCTCTCTCTCTCTCTCTCTCTCTCTCTCTCTCTCTCTCTCTCTCTCTCTCTCCTATTGATCACCTTCCCTCATATTCCATTTTATGAACAAACTGTTTTATCTTGTTAGTGAAAAACCTGTCATTAAATTAGTCTAATTATGCTAATGAGCTTTATTTGTTGTGCCTGGGAACAAAATCTGTGGATGATTTCTATGCAGGTTTGTGACCAGAACGAAACCACAAGAATTTGCAGCCTCGACTCACCTTTACCATCTGCTCATATTCCCACCTGCAACTCACCTGTCTATCTAATCCCTCGTAACATCAGGTAGAAAAGACACCTTGATTGCCTCTGTCCAAACACCTGTCTGATGCAGCATTGATTACAGGTGTTCAGGTATTTGTCCTTCTGATAAAACGCGTTAAAAGAATTGGCTTAAACTCACCAGCCATTTCCGGAAACTTAATGAACCACGCAAGGTGATCTCTCGGGGAAAGACACGCAATGAACGAGCAGATCAGGTTAATTCTGCTGCAGGAAAAGACAATTTGGTGGCATTCGTAAATAAACTACCCATCAACTATCACTTACAGCCCTTTTGACCTTTCTATTGGGGCCGGCATCTCTGTGGACCCTTTTTTTTTTTCGCTATTTTTGTTGCCTTTGATCAATGTCCCACTTACAAAGAAAAAAAAATCTCTTCATTCTCCCAGCTTGAAGTATAGTCAGTGTGTGTTTGTATGTGTGTCTGTATGTGTGACTGAGACTAGGTATGAATAACTGGTTGTATACGACTGGATGACTGTGTATGATAATCTGGATATCTGGGCTGTCTGTGTGCATGAGTGGATAAGCAAACATGTGGATGCAAGATTAGATTTGCGGTTCAACTTGCAATTTGGATAAGTGGGTTTATGAATGAAGGTAAGACGGACTGACGAAGAGAATGTGTGAAGATCTGACTGATTGATTGGCTGCCAGAGTAGCTGATTGGTATATTGGGTGAGGAACTAACTGGGCTGAAGACCTGACTATATGACGAACTGGCCGGCTGGTTAAAGGAGCGACTGGCTGACTGACTTAGTGATTGGCTGATTTGACTAGGAACTGACTGGTTGAGAGACTAACTGGTTAAAGAACTGAATGAATGAAAAGCTGACTGGCTAACTGACTCACTGGCTGAAGAACTGAGTAACTGAAAACCTGACTGGCTGAGACACTGACTGGTTAAAGAACTAAGTAACTGAAAAAAAAACTGACTGGTTGGCTGACTGACTGGCTGAGAGATTGACTGGTTGAAGAACTGAGTAACTAATAATCTGACTGGTTGTCTGGTTACTGAACTGAGTGGCAGGGAAAAAAAATGACTAAGTGGCTGTCTGACTGACTGGATGAGAGACTGAATGGCTGAAAAAACTGACTGAAAACTGACCGGCTAAAGAACAGAGTGGAGGAAAAACTGACTGGCTGACTGGTTGAGAAATATACTGGCTGACTGGCTAAAGAACTGAGGGGGGTGAAAAAAGCTACCTGGCTGAGTGGCTGGCTGAGGAGGTGGCTGAGTGCCTAATCATGAGAGTGAAAAGTAAACGGCGCCCTTTAACACGTTCTCACTTTTTGCGCTTCCTGGAAACAGATTCTTTAGGTGAGGCATCATCAATTTCCTCTCAAGTCACGGGGTCCACACCCTGCCCCCCCCCCCCTCTTCCCAAAGCCCTGCCAACAGCCCCCCCTTGAGACTTAACGGATGAGCCCCACAGCCTTAAAGAAGCCTGACGGAAGACCCAAACACCAGCCACAGCTTTAAAGAGAAGCGACACAGTAACCAAAGACACGCCCACTATAGCATTCTCAAGGACCTCAACAACCCTTGCAAGCTTTTTCTCCGATATATCCAAAGGCAGTTTTTCAGACCAGCCAAAAGTTAAAAAAAAAAAAAGTAAAAAAAAAACAAAACATCCATTTAAACACTTTCAAAAACCACAAAAACAATAAGGAAGGGCATAAAAGCAAATTACTAAACACTGAAAAGCTTTACAGATACTCAAAAGCAACAAAAAAAGACAAAAAAAAGCAAAACCCATACTTTCTCACAAACTCACTCATAAAAGATAACACAAAAACCCACAAAAAAAAAAAAAAAAAAAAATTATCATTACATCAAAAAGCTTTACAGACGAATCCAAAAAATTTCAGTAACAACAAAAAAACAAAAAAGCAACTTATTACTTCACAAACTTAAAACAGCCACAAGAGATAAAAATAACCCACAACAACACATCGGACCACATACACAAGCCTTTTAAACGCACCGAGGAGACTCAAGACCTAATAAGTATACGTCTCTCGTTACCTCAGCCTTCCTCTCCAACAGTTTCCAGAATTATAAAAAGTCTGGAGGAGCATATTATGGTACGTTTAAGAGTTTTCAAACTTACCAAGGAGTCTTATCTACTTTTATAAACCTTTAAACATTCTCAGTAATAATAAATACAAAAGCAAAGGAAAAAAAGCAAGCAAAAACCTTTTAATTCATCAAAACAGTTCCAGTAATACCTTTTCAGATCCTTCAAACGTACTAACACTCTTTCCACTCTTATAAACCCTTAAAAAATCTCAATAATAATAAGAACCCATACCAAAAGCACATTAAAAGGCAGTACATAAGCCTTTCAGTCCATCAAAACAGTTCCAGTAATAGCCTTTCTACTCCTATAATCCCATAAACAGTTTCAGTAATAAAAGTAACCCACATACAACTACATCAACAACAACAACAACAAACATTTCAACCCACAAAAACAGTTCCAGTAAGTATAAAAACGCAATTCCATACTTTCTCCAGCGTCTCCAAGCATCCAGACCGCCATGAACTCATCAAAAGCCTTGAACTGCATCTAGTCCTTTCCCCCCTTCACCCCTAACCACTCCCAGTTCCCGAAGTCCCCAGGCAGCCGCGGGGGACACCTGCAAGCACCCCCCCCCCTCTCGAAGCCCAGATGCTCGTGAAGCTTATTAAGGACTTTTTTGAAGCTTTCTGGGAAGTCTGCCTCGGAGTTGAGAATGAGGCCAGAGAGGCAGAGGCCGCGGGCGGTGAACGGCTCAGTGGCGGCAAACGGTCAATACATCACCAGCCAGAGTTTTCCTGTCTCCTTCCACCTCTCTCTCTCTCTCTCTCTCTCTCTCTCTCTCTCTCTCTCTCTCTCTCTCTGCAGCTTCCCTCTTTCTCTCTTCGTCATTCCCTCCTTCATTTTCTCTCCCTCCCTCCATCCCTCTCTTCTCTCCCCAAGTACCTGTCTTTTACCCTCCACCCTTTATAGTAATTCTCCCTCCCTCACACCACTTAGCACCCTCGTTCTCCCCTCCAATCCACTCACAGCCTCCCTCTCCCTACACTCCCCCCAGCCTCACCCCACAGCCTCTAACTTCTCTCCCCCTAAGCGGTTCCAACTCCCTAACCCTATCTGCAGTTTCTAACCTACCTTGAATTCACCCTAACTATCTCTTGTGTTCCCCTCTCCACCCTCCCCTTTTGCAGGCTTATAAACTCCCTTCACTTTATTCTCAACTTCCCTCCCTTTGTCCCCCTTCCATCTGCAGCATCTAATTCCTCTTCAGTCTGATTCCTTCCTTTGTGTGTGATTTATATCTTGCTTTTAATTAATTCATTTCTAGCACCTGTAATTTCTGACTTCTATTGAAAAGTATGGTATTTGGTTCATTATGTATGGATTCAAGGTTCTGGTTTAGATTCATATAGTTGGGATCATTTTATAAAGATTTGTATTTTTTTTAAATGAAACTTCTATTTAATTTATCTCTAATTCCCTCTCGCATAACACCCATCACAGTCTTACGTGTTTGTAGCAATTCCTAAATATTACAAAAGCTTGACATTTCTCCATATCCCATAAGTAAGATTCCAATAACAGTCTCCTTTGTCTTTCCATCTGCACCCTTTAACTTAACATTATACGCAACAATCTGACAGTCTTGTGTTTGCAGTAATCCCCGTGTATAAGACCTTGGTATACCTTCCTTGTGTGCCTAAGAGATACCAACACCCTGCTTCTCTCCTCTTTCCCCACCCTCTAACTTAACATTACAAGCAACACTAGACACCCTGTTCTGTAAGCTTGAAGTAATTCCTGGATATCATAAGAAAGCCCTCGCATTTTCTTCTCATTCTGTGAACATAAGAGATCATAACTGCGCTTTCTTTCACCTCCTCCATCTGCACCCTTTAACTTAACACGAGGACTAACACTGCCTCACATGCTTGTACAACCGGCTATTTCTCTCTACCCAAGGATACCCCAGTAGCACCTTCCTAGCATACAGACACGCAACACTTGGGCAAACGACGCAGCACAGCAAAGTCTACCGGAAAAAACAAGGAACAAATTATTCATTCCATTTGCATAAAGCGAGAGTGAGAGTCGCAGGAAGCAATGGAGCAGTTTAGCAGGCAATGCTCTCTCGGCTAATTACATGGGAACTAAAACATGTAATTAAGCAATACAATGCACTCATGAGCCTGAAATATCTAATTATTGCTGGGTGAGTAATTAGCAGCTTTTTTTTTTTTGTACTGTGTTGGTGAAGTATGGCTATAGAGAGAGAGAGAGAGAGAGAGAGAGAGAGAGAGAGAGAGAGAGAGAGAGAGAGAGAGAGAGAGAGAGAGAGAGGAGAGAGAGAGAGAGAGAGAGAGAGAGAGAGAGAGAGAGAGAGAGAGAGAGAGAGAGAGAGTGATTAATGAAGAAATATATTGCTTTTATTCCTCAACGAATTCATTTTTATAGAGGAAAAATTGAACAGCGAACAAAGCTACACCTAAAACAATAGGGAAGGTTTTTTCATATATTGTACACCATGAAAAGAAAAAAAACGAAAAAAAACACATCCACACACACATCCCATCCATCCATCCATTCATCCACACACACACACACACACACACACACACACACACACACACACACACACAGGAAGTAAACACGGAACAACACATAGGTAAACTGTGCTGTTGGGAATTAAAGCATAATATTATTTATTTTTTTTTTACATAAGCGTATTACGAGGGAGAGTAACAGAAGGAAGGGAAGGACAATAGGAAGTGTACAAACCTTTCCTATGCTTCTAAAACTTATCATTCATCTCATCATACTTTACATACATACATATATACATACATACATACATACATACATACATTACTGTACATCTTCCCATTCTGTTAGCAGGTTGATACTTTCCAGATTAGACGTGTTTTATTGTTTTTGTTCCTTTCATCAAAATATAATGTTAAATACTGTAATGATGCATCTTTTGTACCCCCATAACAGAAGGCCTGAAGGGATGGTGCTCTTTTGTCTCTGCTTTTTCATCAATAATGTTAAATAATGAAGCAGTGTGTCTTTTGTGCCGCGATAACAGAAGGGGTGATATACAACAGGTGGCCAGGTGGGAAGGTATATTAATTGCTGGTATGTATAACTTTCTATTGTCATTCATGGCTCTATATCGCTAAATATATAAGATAGTCATCAAAGAGAGAAAAAAAAATCAAGGAAAAAAGTTGGGAGGTTGATTCGTATCTAATAAAAACTATTCTTTGTTTGAAATTATGAGTTTTGAGATTATATTAAAAAGGTTAAATAAGGTAAGGTAAAAATATAATAAAAAAAAAAACCAAGATGACAAGTGATGGACATGACCACATCAAAAGTAACTCCACTGTAGCAAAAATACACGTTCACACACACACACACACACACACACACACACACACAAAACACGGAATACATACAAATACAAAAATACACATAAACTGAAAAAGAACACAAGAAAACAAAACACAACGATATGTCATCCTCTCCCACTCACTCTCACTCTCACTCTCACTCCTCACTCACATCCATCACCAACACTCTGCAGCGCGCACATTTTTTTCCCACTTTACGCTTTCAGTTACACCATCCATCAATTAACAAGGCCTGATCCATCCATCCATCTATCCATCCACTTCTCTCTCGCTCTGGCCATCTAGTTAACAAGTTCCCATACCTGTCTAGTCCTCACCTTCCAAACAGGAATGCAAATATAACGGATTTTGTAGCATTTTTTCTTTAATTCACCTAATGCAAAGTGATGTGTGTTACCTGTGTCACTTACCGTCCCCTCCCTTGCCCAGGTAGAGGTATTAGTACAAAGAGCACACCTGTTTCACTTGCCCCCACGTTGGGAAAATAAATATAGGAGTGTTTAATCCTTTATCAGTTGGGTGAAAAAATAGGGGATTTGTATTTGTATTTCATGCTCGTTGTGTTGTGATGGTATCATTGATTTTATTTTTTTTTTCCAGGTATGTTGATGGGCGCGTGTGGGCAGGTGTCGCCAGGTGAGTGTATGTACGAGTATGTGTGTGTGTGTCTGTGTTAATGCGTCACTGATCAAAGTAACTCACTCAATTCACACCACAAGACAAACATTCAGTTGCTCAGTCTGTTATCATTGCAAACAACCACTCGTATTCATTGTTAGGCAGCCAGTCAGTTACACATACAATCAGGCAGGTAGTTATTCATTTATTCAGTCAGTCAGTGGATTGGCCAACCACACAACACTAACCCACAGTAACTACTAGTCAGTCAACCAGTCAAACCAGTCAGCCAGCCAGTCAGTTAATAAAGTAGGATAACAACTTGTAGTATCTGCCATTCACTCACCCAGTTAGCTATCCAGTCAAACAGCCAGCAAATCAGTAAATAAAATATGAAAAAATTCCACAAAAAAATCCAGTTAATCAGTCAAACACAGTCAGTCAATCAGTCAATAATATATAAAAACAACTTGTAATGTGATTCAGCCAGGTAGTCATCCAGCCAGGAAGCCATTCAGTCATTCAGCTAGACATGGAAAAGTAAAAGCAAACAGAAAACGGGAAAAAACAAACAAACAAACAGAATCCCACACTTGTATTAATATTCAGTCCTACCAACACAATACAGGGACAAAACAGACTTACACTCCCTGCCTAAATAGATTAACAGACACCACCTCCCCCTACCACTGTCTTCCCTCATACCAGGAAATACATGAAGGTTCTTCTCTCACACATCCCACCATCAGGTAAATCCTCTCACCTGAGCACACCTGTTTAATCCTCTCCGCAGGTAATCTTGATCTCTCTTCACTTAAGTAATGCATTTTGATTCTTTATTTTTCGTATATTTTAATAATTTGTGTTTTTTTTTGTGATTTTTTTTATTTTTATATTTTCTTTCTTATTTGCGTGGTCTTATTTTTCTCCTAGATTTTGTACTTTCGATCACATTCTGTTTTATTTCTTGTTTTTCTTTATTCTTTATCATTTTTTCTTATTTTCCTTCATTATTTCACGTTACGTTTTAGTACATGTTTCTTCTTCCTTTTCTTCTTTTTCTTGTCTTACTTGGCTTCATTTTTTCATAATATACTTCTCCTATCACATTTTCTTTCAATATCATCTCTAGTATTGTCTTCCAATTTTCCCAGACCTTTTCTTCTTTTCCCTCGTAATTTTAACCTTATTTTTCGTAATCTGCTTTATCTTCGTTTTCCTTTATTGTTCTGGTCTCTAGTATTTCCATTCAATTTTGTCTCCTGTTTCCTGTTTCTCTTTCTCTTTTATTTTCCTCCTCTCTTGTATTGCTTTTCAGTTTCCTCAGTCTTTTGTTTTCTTCGTATCGTTATCCTTATTTTTAGTAATCTCCTTTATCTTTCTTCTCCTTTATTGTAAACATCTCTTGCATTTTCTCTTCTCTTTTCACTTATTTTTCATGAGTGCTGGCGACTAGCGTTTGTCTCTCCGAAGAAGGAATGGAGAGAGAGGAGGAAAGAGGGAAATACTGGAGAGACAAGGTGTAAAGGAGAGACAAAGAGACCCTGGAGAAGAAAGGAATAAAAGAGAGAAAAAGAGAAAAGGTGGTAAAAGGTGAGGAAGAAACAAACAGGTTGACTTCACTAAACTTGCCTAACTTAATCTTTTCATTATCGTTTTCTCCTTTCTCAGTCTCTCTCTCTCTCTCTCTCTCACTCTCTCTCTCTCTCTCTCTCTCTCTCTCTCTCTCTCTCTCTCTCTCTCTCTCTCTCTCTCTCTCTCTCTCTCTCTCTTCAATGACTTTTTTTTCTTTACACATTTCGTATTTTTCCTACAAATAATCAAAGTTTTCTCTATTTTTTTTTCATTCTTCTATTGTTTTTCCTCCTCCTTCTTTCCACAGTAATTATGTTTCCTCCTTGTTGCTGATTTTACTGACGTTCTTCTCCTCCTCCTCCTCCTCCTTCTCCATCATTCTCATCCTCTTAGTTCGCCTCCCCTCCTCTCTATTCCTCCAATTCCTTCTTATCCTCTCCTCCTCCTTCTCTTCCAATGTCTCCTCCTACTCCCCTTCATTCCCTTCCTTCTCTTTCCTCATCAGTCTCCATATCCTCTTTCTCCTCCGAATATCACTACTTTTTCTATAATTTTCTAGAAGTAAACAAGTTAGAATAGGTTTATAGTCTAACACTATAATATAAGTAGGAATTAAAACTAGTCTCCATTCTACTTATGTACTACTGTTTGTGTGTTATTTGCTTTCTCTCTTCACTTTCACATTTTAGGAGTACTTAAGAGGTAACCTAAATAATACAAGGTAAATATAAGCAGCTAGGTCAGTTTGCATTGTATTTACTTGCTACTGTGCTCCTGTGCTTCTCTGCTTCCTCTCTTCACACTCACGCTTCACAAGTCATTCCAATCAAAACATTTCACATCAGTCCCAACCAAATCACGACAACCATCACTTTCCCCCATTACTTTCCCTTCCCCCTTTACTTTCCCCTTTTAATCCCTGATCCCTATGCCCCCGACTCTCTCTTCCACCCCCTCCATTCTCTCCCTCCCTCCCTGCGTCTCCCTTCGCGCTTCCTCTTCTACTCTTCCTCTTTCCTATTGACGAAGAAAAGAAGAGAAAATGTACCGAACCGAGATACGAACGAAGACCCAAGATGGTCCACAAGATGCAATCTGTCGATAACGCAGTCTAGAGGAGGAGGAGGAGGAGGAGGAGGAGGAGGAGGAGGAGGAGGAGGAGGAGGAGGAGGAAGAGGAGGAGGAGAAGGAAGGAAGGACTAGAAAAGGAAGTAGAGAAGTCCTGCAGTGCGCGTTCTCGTCTCTCTCTCTCTCTCTCTCTCTCTCTCTCTCTCTCTCTCTCTCTCTCTCTCTCTCTCTCTCTCTCTCTCTCTCTCTCTCGTCTGTCAAGGACTTCAAGATACCGACACCCATCCTTGCTATCTGCTGTCAGGCTGTCTTATTGGCTGTCTCTCAAAGGGCGTTATTGCTCTTCTTTCCCTCCTTTTATTCTTCCTTCATATTTTTACACACATACGCACGCACTTCTGAGGTATTCGTTGCTTTAAATATATTTACGAGGTGAGTTTCTCCAAGTGTGTTTATTTTTGCGTCATGTAATTTTTGGCATTTTTTTTTTCAGGCTTTTAAATTCGAATAATTTATGCGTTTTTACATTTTTTTTTCTTTTACATGTATTGCTTTTGTTTACTCTCTCTCTCTCTCTCTCTCTCTCTCTCTCTCTCTCTCTCTCTCTCTCTCTCTCTCTCTCTCTCTCTCTCTCTCTCTCTCTCTTATCTACCATCACTACCTGCATCTCCACACTATTAGCACTATCAGAGGTGACGACACACAGGGGAGGTTCACACCCGGACTAAACAAATACAATACCTTGGTTTTATCTCCTGACACAGCAGCAGCAGCCACTCTTACGGATTAACAACGGAAGTGAAGGTTATAAGAATATGGACACTGTATCTCTTTCACCGTATCAAGACTTAACTTTTTTTTTTTTTTGTATAAGAGGAGTACTGGTCTAGGGCAACAAAACAATGAATAAAAAGGCCTACTGAGGTGGTAAGTCTCTAAACAAAGGCCAAAAAGGATCATTCAAAGTTGGAGGATATTACGAAAATTTACGAAAAGTTAAAGAGGAGGAGGTTCAAGACATCTTAGAATTTCAATTGGCTGTTTCTTTATTTTCTTTTTTTTCTCTCTCTGTTTCTTTCTTGGAATTTATGGACAGTCTATTTTTACCCTTTTATCCTCTAATTTTTGGTGATCTTTCTTGCCCATTCATTAGGGACTGGCACCTCACTGGGACTTTTCTCGTTCTTTTTGTTACCCTAAGCCAGCGCCTCTTTTATATCATAGAATCGTTTATTTTCAGGGATTGCCACGCGTAGGCCTAAATAATTTTTGCAGATGCCCTTATTTTATGTTCTTATCTTGTTATTTACTTTGTTTTCGGTTCTTCTTCAGTCACCCTCCTGAAAAAAAAAAAAGAAAAAAAGAAAAAAAAAGACTGGTTTTTTTTATTTTAAGTTGTTTCTGTTAGATCGACTTGAATACTGCTGACAGAAAAACAAGGACAGACAGACAGACATATAACGCAATACACAACACAAATCTTTCTCTTCCAATCGCTTCTCTGCAAGACTTTCACCTCGGATGGCTCAGAGCAATTCCTCAGGTCAATGTCCTTGCAGGTTTAGCTTCAATAAATATTCAGCCTTTACATTGAGGGTTTACATAACAACGTCTGTACTCACTGTGAGCCCCGCCCTTCCTGCCACGGCTGAGAGACACCTGGAAATAATGAAGGGTTCTCGTTACTTCTATAAAAATTTGAACATTAATGAAGATTATAAAATGTTGGCAACTAACATTATAAACCAAAATAGATGAATGATTACATAACTAGCATTCCAAATCAATAAAAATATTAATAAATGAAATGCAACTAATATTTTGAATCAATAAAAATGCCATTAAATAACATGAAAAACAGTGAAATGAGACTAACAAATTTTCGAAACCAACAAAGATTTCATCAACATTACAAATCAACAAAACTGACGTTATCTAACATGGGTAAAAAAACAAAAAATAACAATAACCAACATAATAAACGAAAAAGAAAAACAAATCACGAGACTACAAACTTAATAAGATACCAACAACTTAAAACAACAAAAAATAACATAAAAAATTACCAATAACTAACACAACAAACCCATAAAAAAACAAGAATTATACTAACAACACAGTAAACATAAAAGACCCCAACAACTTGAGACGACAAAGACTGATATAATGAAAATAATATTAATACTTATGTTATTTCATCGTGGCTTGCTCAATACAACAATGCACTTCCTTGCTAAAGAAGAAAAATTACCATAACAAGAAGGAATCTGAATACATAATTGGCACTTTTTTACGTCGACAGCTTGACAAGACTCTATTCACTCGTTAAAATTACAGTGAAGCAAATCAATGAACGAAAAAAAAAGAAAAGATGTATCATTAATTTATATATAAGATACATTATTCAGTTTATTGTTTTTTTTTCTATTTTTTCCTCCTTGTTTCCTTCGTTTTCATCTTTTATGTCTCTTTTTTTTTATTCTTTATCACTTTGTATCATAATCTCTTTCTTTCTCTGTGTTTTTGTTGCCCTCACTTCCTGTCTGTCTGTATATCTGTCTGTCTGTCGGTGTGGCTCTCTCTCTCTCTCTCTCTCTCTCTCTCTCTCTCTCTCTCTCTCTCTCTCTCTCTCTCTCTCTCTCTCTCTCTCTCTCTCTCTCTCTCTCTCTTTCTCAGGTACACATATTTTCAACAATCAATTCATTTTCTACCTTTTTATTTATTTTTTCCCAGTAGTGGATAATGTTAATTCAAGTTATCCTGCACCAATAACTCACACTCATTTCACTCGCTGATAGATATTTATGACAAGCTCTTAATGACTTGTAAATATTTCAAGGCACACTAAAGGGACAGAGGCCGCGGGGATTAGTAGCATCAGTAGCGTGAGGGAGAGATGTGTTTGTACGTATATATATAATTTTTTTTTTTTCGTGAATTTATAAGTGTCACGCTGATTTTCTGTCTGTTCGTCTGTTGAAGTAATGTTAGTAGTGTGAGGGAGAGAAATGCGTTTGTACTTTTTTTTTTTTTAGGTGAATTGATGCGTCACTGATTCTCTCTCTCTCTCTCTCTCTCTCTCTCTCTCTCTCTCTCTCTCTCTCTCTCTCTCTCTCTCTCTCTCTCTCTCTCTCTCTCTCATGCTGACACAACTTCCATCTTTCCATTATTATTCCTTCCATGTCATCTCTCTCTCTCTCTCTCTCTCTCTCTCTCTCTCTCTCTCTCTCTCTCTCTCTCTCTCTCTCTCTCCCCTCACACTTCTCGGCGTTACTTCAAATTCTTAACCTCTTTTCTTCTTTCCTCCCTCCCGTTCCTTCCTTCCTTCTTCCCTTCCCTCCTCTCTTCCCCCCTCGCTTCCTTCCTCCCTCCCTTCCCTCCTCTCTACCATCCCTCCTGGCTTTCCTTTGTCTCTTCTCCTCTCCTTCCCTCCAACTTTTGTTCCCTCTTCCCTCCTCCCTCCCTCCCTTCCTTCTCTCCTTCGCACTAAAGCCACAGAACCATTACTAAGCGTTGTGAATGTCTAGTTCTCCAGTTTGTGTCATAATTCGACATTTTTTTGTCACTCGTATATCTAAAAATTTTTCTCAATGATACTACTGAGTGTTTGCTTCTGCTGGTGGTGGTGGTGGTGGTGGTGGTGGTGGTGGTGGTGGTGGTGGTGGTGGTGGTGGTGGTGGTGGTGGTGATGGTGTGTGTGTTTACGAATGGCAGAAGAAGAGAATACGAAAGGAATAGAAGGAGAGACAGAGACAGAGAGAGAGAGAGAGAGAGAGAGAGAGAGAGAGAGAGAGAGAGAGAGAGAGAGAGAGAGAGAGAGAGAGAGAGAGAGAGAGAGAATTGAGGACAACGAACGGTAAAATGAGAAAGAAAGGCCATATTTGAGTTTAAGAGAAGTAGAGAAGGAAGAAAGGAAGGAGGAAAGAAAATTAGAGAAGGAAGGAAGAAAGGATGGAATGAAATTAAAGGAAGGAAAAAAGGATGGAAGAATATCAAGGAACGAAGACAGAAAGAAAGAAAGGAATAGATAATGTATGAAAAGAAGAAAACATAGAAGAGAAAATAAATAAACGAAAGAAAATATAAGAAACGAAGATGGAAGAACATTCAAGAGAGAGAGAGAGAGAGAGAGAGAGAGAGAGAGAGAGAGAGAGAGAGAGAGAGAGAGAGAGAGAGAGAGAGAGAGAGAGAGAGAGAGAGAGAGAGAGAGAGAGAGAAGAGAGGAAGGAATGCACAATAAATGAAAGAAAGAGAAGGAAGAAAAGAGGCGATAAAGAATGAAAGAAAAAACAAGAAAGGAAGGAAAGAAGAAAGAAAAAAGGAAAGGAGCTGTAAAGAAAGGAAGAAAAAAAGAAAGAGAAAAGGAAGAAAAGGAAATAAGAAAGGGAGGGAGAAAGGAGAAAAGTCCTGTGCAAATGGAAAGAGAAATGGATACTCAAGGAAGACAAGGAGGAGGAGGAGGAGGAGGAGGAGGAGGAGGAGGAGGAGGAGGAGGAGGAACATTACACTAAGTCGTAAAATGAAGAGAGAAGAGAGGAAAGAAACGAAAATTAAAGCACAAGAAGAAATGAATGGATAGGAAGACAGAAAACGAGAGAGAGAGAGAGAGAGAGAGAGAGAGAGAGAGAGAGAGAGAGAGAGAGAGAGAGAGAGAGAGAGAGAGAGAGAGAGAGAGAGAGAGAGAGAGAGAGAGAGAGAGAGAGAGAGAGAGCACAGAGCTAAATTCTACGCCTTCCATTCCCCTCTCTTCTCTCCTCTTCTTCCTTCCTCCGTCCTCTCTTCTTCCCCTCTTCTTCCCCTTTCTCCAACCCTTCTACTCGATCCCTTCTTCCCTCTTCCTCTCTCCCCTCTTCGCTTTCTCAAACACGCAATTCTCGCTCCTCTTTCCTCCTCTTCCTTCTTCTCCTCTTCCTCCTCCTCTTCTTCCTCTTCCCTCTTAATTCTTCCTTGTCTTGTATTAGCGTCTTTGTGTCAATTTCCTCTAAGTCCCAATCTCTCTCTCTCTCTCTCTCTCTCTCTCTCTCTCTCTCTCTCTCTCTCTCTCTCTCTCTCTCTCTCTCTCTCTCTCTCTCTCATTTTTACTCGTTTCCCTCATAAACTTTCTCCAACGTACTTTTTTTTCTTTTTTTTTTCTCTGTATACATTCATCTCTCAAGATCATGACTCTCTTTTTTTCTCTCTCCCTTTCATCTTGTATCTCTTTTTTCACTCTTTCTTTCTCTTCTCCGCTCCTCTCATCTTATTCGTCCTTATCTGTCTTCTCCTTTCCCTTCGTTCATTCGTTTTCTTTCAAGATTCTCCTCTTTCTCTTTCTCTCTCTTTCTCTTTTCCTTAAAACATCACTCATCCTTCTTTTTCCTCATTCAATTTCTCTCTCTCTCTCTCTCTCTCTCTCTCTCTCTCTCTCTCTCTCTCTCTCTCTCTCTCTCTCTCTCTCTCTCTCTGTTATGCTTTTTCTCACGTTTTCTATTTTTAATCTTCTCGTTTCACAGTTTATCTTCTTTTGTTCTTAATCTTTTATTACTTTCTGTCTCCTTTTATACGTTGCCTTTTCTAGTCTTCTACTTTTGTGTTACTACTTATTTATTTAATTTCTTCTTCTTTCACTCTTTTATCCTCTATTTCCTTTTATTTTTTCTTTTCATTTATTTTATCTCATTTCTTGTTTTCTTTTCAGTTTCTTCTTTTACATTCCATTCCAATATCTTACCCGACATATTTCTCTCTCCTTCTTCCTTTCCTCACTATCTCCTTCTTCCACTTCTTCCTCTCCTCTCTTTTGTTATCTCATCTTTCTGTTTACCTTCATTTCCTCTCTCTCTCTCTCTCTCTCTCTCTCGTCTCCTCCTAGCTGGTAAATAATTAGGAAGCATCAGAGCCATGAAAGAGACGTTTACCCCAAAGACAAGGGCAGCAGGAGGCGAGGCTCTTCACCTCTCTCAAGCCTCAGGAAAGAAAAACACTCACCTTTGCATCCATAACAGAAATTCCCACCCTGAATCAGTAATTTTCACCCTAATACTGGTTTCCCGTGTTTAAATAGGGCTGTCTTCTTGATACTGTTGGCACTAATGTTATCAAGTTAATATCTTTATATGTATCGTTGTATCCTTGTTAGGTTAGGTTCAGTTAGGTTGGGTTAAGTTAGGTTGGGTTAAGTTAGCTATGTTTAGGTTCTTAGGTTAGGTTAGGTTTAAGGAGGAAATTTTCACCCTAAATCACCCTCATATTCACCCTAATATTGTCATTTTCAGGGTTCTTTTTCACCTTTATGTTATTTTTCACGTTCTTACCCTAAACTCTAACGTAACTCTACAGATGCGATTATCCTTAACCTAATCATACGTTCTAACCCTAACCTAACCCAGCTCAACGTACACGTCTTCTTATTCTTAACATAACCTAACTTAACCTAACTTAACCTAACCTAACCTAACCTAACCTAACCTAACCTAACCTTACCTAACGTAACCTAACCTTACCTAACCTAACCTTACCTTACCTAACCTAACCTAGAACCTCCGTCACACATATTTGTACCCTGAAATTTATCAAAAAATGAATGTTAGGGTACAACTTAAAGGGATTCTCAGATTTTCGTGGATGCAAAATTTGGGGTACGTTTTGTTTTTATCATTATTTTTTTTATTACTATTCATACTTTTTTTTCTAGTTTTTTTCTTTTTTTTTGACATTTGAGTTCAAGGTTTCGAGTTTCGCTTTTTTCGATTTTTTTTTCTTTAATTTTCCATTTCTGGATTTTTTAAAAGTGAGGTTGTAGCTTTCATTTTTATTTTTTCATCACGAGTTTTAATGTTGAAACTTTGGGTTCAGTGTAAGATGGATTATGTGAGGAGGAAGGAGAATAAAAATAGGAGGAGGAGGAGAAAGTGGAGGAGAAGGAGGAGGAGGAGGAGGAGTACGAGGACGAAAATGAATAGAAGGAGAAGATGAAAAAGAGGATGAAGATTAGAAAATGAAAAATGAAATAAAAATAGAGAAGGAAGACGAGGAGAAGGAGAAGGAGAAGGAGGAGGAGAAAGAGGAAGAGGATGAAGTGAAGAGGAACAATACACACAAGAGAGGGAGAAGGAGGAGGATGAGGAGGAGGAGAAGAAGGAAGTGAAGTAAAAAGAAACAAGAGGAGGAGACGAACGGATAAGGGGGAAGAAGACGAGGAGGAGGAGGAGGAGGAGGAGGAGGAGGAGGAGGAGGAGGAGGAGGAGGAGGAGGAGGAGGAGAAGAGGTGAAAGTGAGTAGGAGAGACAGAGAGAGAGAGAGAGAGGGTAAGAGAGAGGAGAAAATAAAAGAAACACTAGACGAGGAAATAAAAGAAGATAAAAGAGGATTAGAAATAGAGAAGAGTAGGAGGAGGAGGAGGAGGAGGAGGAGGAGGAGGAGGAGGAGGAGAAAGAAAACCTTTATGTCTTTTCCATTCCTTTTCTATTTGACCTGCAACCTTCACCTCTCTCTCTCTCTCTCTCTCTCTCTCTCTCTCTCTCTCTCTCTCTCTCTCTCTCTCTCTGGGCTGGGAAATAGTTTTATACAGGCTCAGATACAGGTAAGAAACGAGAAGGTGACGTGGAGTTAATTTCCTGTCCTCGGGGTCCGGGAAGCGGCGCCCGACGAGGGGATGAGGGCGATTGTGACGCGAGAGAGAGAGAGAGAGAGAGAGAGAGAGAGAGAGAGAGAGAGAGAGAGAGAGAGAGAGAGAGAGAGAGAGAGAGAGAGAGTCTTTTCTATTCTATTTTCTTCATTACCATAATGTTTCATATATCTAATCATATGAAAACAAGAATTATGTCTAGTCGACCAAGTTGTAGAGACAGACAGACAGACAGACAGACAGAGGTATACAGGTAAATAAATAGACAAGAAAACGAGTGATTTGATAGACAGGTATACAGACAAACAGACAGATGCATTAAGACAGATGAACTTACAACAAAGTAAGAAAATACTCACATTCAGACAGACAGACAATTAGACCACAGCGAAGGAAATAGATATACAGATAGATAAAGAAAATAAACATACAGACATGTTGATAGGTCGGCAAACAGACAGATAGACAGACAGACAGGCAGGCGGAAGATAAAGGAATTATAAAAATACACACAAAAAAATATAAAAAAATAAAAAGATAGAACGAGACATGAATATAAAGAAACACATTATAAGAAAGCTTTATTATTATGTGAAAATCTCTCTCTCTCTCTCTCTCTCTCTCTCTCTCTCTCTCTCTCTCTCTCTCTCTCTCTCTCTCTCTCTCTCTCTCTCTCTCTGTGTGTGTGTGTACCGTCAATTTTTCTCTTATATAATATTCTTTTTTTTTATCTTTTTCTTGTTTTTTTTTTCATTTATATTTCTTTCTTGTTCCTTCTCTTCCTTTATTTTCTCCTCTGTCTTATTCTGAAAATACTTCATGATTCTTATCTGTCACTCAATTTTGCTTTATTCTCTCTTTTCTTCCACCATTTTCTCGCCTTTTTCATCTCTCTCTCTCTCTCTCTCTCTCTCTCTCTCTCTCTCTCTCTCTCTCTCTCTCTCTCTCTCTCTCTCTCTCTCTCTCTCTCTCTCTCCTAATTTCCAGTTTTCAGTTAATTTTCTTGAATTTGTCATTTTATTCTTCTCTTCATATTTTTTTCTTATTGTTTCTTTCCATTTATTTCTCCTCCTCCTCCTCCTCCTCCTCCTCCTCCTCCTCCTCCTCCTCCTCCTCCTCCTCCTCGTCCTCGTCCTCCTCTCTCTCTCATTACATGCACGTCACATTCATCAAGGCCACACCAGTACTCCTCACCTTCCCGTCACACCTGCGTCACTGGAACATAATTTACATAATGAGAAATTTATTCAAGAGGAAAATTATACCAAGCTCACATTTAATCACATCTGTCCTCTTTTTTTTTTCTTTATTTACATCTTTATATTCAACTTCCCCTTCTTTACACGTTTTCGTTTAGTTCTGTAAGATGACGGAAAAGAGGAGAGAATGAGGGAATAGGAGTAATTATTAGTAAAGAGGGAAATAGAAATTGAAATGGAGAGTGAATAAAACAAAGGGAAAATAAGAAGGAATTGATAAATGAGTAAAAGAATAAAAAGAATAATAACTACCTTTTATTTGCACTTTTTAATGTTTTCTTTTCACTATTCGTTTCTAAAATTTAGCGTGACGATGGAAAAGGGAAATAAGAGAAAGCAGAAGAGAATAAGCAGAAAGTGATAATTTTCTGTAAGTGAAAAGTAGGTTGGAAATTCAGTTCTTTATTTATTTCCATTTTTATCTAAGTGATTCAGTTATAGGCCTTGTAAAATTTAATAAGTTAACAGAAAACGGAATAAGGGAGGGAAAAATGTAGGTAAATTATGTAAAAAGACTGACACGTGTAGGAGAAAATACATTAATTGTTCTTTATTTACATTTTTATCGTATTTTTTTATTTCGTTATCGGCTTTCCAAAAATTTTAAATGAAAGAGCGAATCAGGTAACAAAAATCAAGGTCATGTTTTAGAAAGTGGGAAATCAGAAAGGACAAAAGAGGAATATGTCAAGGATTATCAAGTTCCCTATTCTTGCAATTCTCTTTACTTGATTTTACGCCTCCTAAAAAAGACATTAAAGTAAAGATAGGGAAAATAAACCAACCGGCAAAAAAATAAATAGAGGAAGTAAAGGTTTAACTCGTCAAAATAACCCTTTTTTTCACTTCCTGCTTTTTACGTCTTTTTTATATTCTTGGTTATGAAATTCCAACAATCCAGCAACTCAGCGAAAGAGGGAATAAGAATAACATTAAATAAAGAGAGTAATAAGCGGATGTAAAGACTTAATTTATGTAAGTAACCCTTTTTTTCTCTACTTTCATCCTATTACATTTGACATTTTTCTTCACAAGTTTACTGAAATTCTGAATAAGGAAAGCACAAAGTAAAGAGATAATATGTGGTTATAATGGTTAAATTCGTCTAACTAAACCTTTTTCTCTCCAAATTCACTGCTTTTTTGCTTCATATTTTACTCCATTACACTTTCTAAATTCTACATGGCAAGGAAAGACGGAGTAAGGGCAAGAGAAAATAAATAGAGTAATTAGAGAATAAATGAGGAAAATTTGTCAGAATGAATCTTTTCCTCCTACTTGTTTTACTGTTTTTTTTTTTTTAACTTTATATTTTTCGTTTTCTAAAATTCTGCATGTCTATGAAAGAAGGAATAAGGATAATATGAAATAAAGAGAAATAAAAGTGAAATAAGGAGATACATTTGCCAGAATTATTTTTTCTTGATTTAATTTAGTTTTTACTTTACATTTCTCAAGTTTATTTCTCTCTGCATGGCAATAAAAGAAAGAATTAAAAGAAATATGAAATAAAAGAAAGCAATAGAGTGATAAGTGAATACAAGAGACGAATATATAAAAAAAATTTACTTCAATTCCTATTACACACTTCTTTTTATCTCATTTTTCTTCCTTACAGCGTTCTTTAAACTCTCAGTGGCGAGAAAAGAGAGAATAAAAGGAACAGATGGAGGGATGTAAGTGGGCGCAAGGGAGGAAAGAGGGAAATATGTCAAAAATTAGCCTTTTCTCAGTTTACATTTCTTTTAATCTCGCTTTTCTTCCTTACACGGTCTCCAAAATTATGTTTCATGAAGAAATAAAGAATATATATAAAAGAATAAAAGTAATGAATGGATGTAAGAGAGAAATGCTTTGAAATATTCTCTTTTTTTATCATATTTACATTATTTTCATTTATTGTTTTTCATTATAGACTTTCTAAAAAATATTCAAGAAAACAGACGAGAAAATAGTAATAAAAAACAACAATAAGGTGGAAGAATGAAATACATAAAAAAAAAAATGTTCTTCCTCTTTCCTCTCTTTTCGCTTGTTCCTTCCCTCAGCCACACTCTTCCATCGTAAAAACAAGGCTAAAAGGACACACAAAAAGGAATAAGAAGGAAGGAAGGAAGAAGAAGAAACAAACAAACAAATAAACAAATAAACACACACACACACACACACACACACACACACACACACACTACTACTACTACTACTACTACTACTACTACTACTACTACTACTACTACTACTACTACTACTACTAATAATAATAATAATAATAATAATAATAATAATAATAATAATAATAATAATAATAACTAGTAGTAAGAGTAAGCGGCAGTAGAAATGTAAATACAGAAGGAAAACTTAACGCAAGAGGAAACAGTAAATCTACTAATTAGGAACCCTGTACCTTTACTTGGCTACACTTCTATGGAGGAAAAAATTAAAAAGGCAGAAATTAAAAAAAGAAAAAGACAGAAAACATACGTAATAGTAAATAACAGTGTGAGCAATAAGCAGCTGTAGGAATGTAAATACGAACAGAAAACGTAACTCACACGAGAGGGAGCATAAATGAGGAACCCCTTCTAACTTTTGTGCTGAAGAGTCCTGTGTAGGGAGACTAATTCCCCACGAGTGTCTGTATGAAATCCCCACATCAGGTTAAAGTAGAGCCGTTTCCCCTCACGTTTATGGAGAAAATACGTCTCCTTTCCACCCATCCCTTTCCTCCACCCATCCATCCTTCCACCCTTCCATCTCTGTACCACAAGGCTCATAAAGTCCTTCAGTATTAAAGAAAAACACCTTTCTCTGGTCAAACTAGGCCAGTCTCTTGACCCTCCTCCTCCTCCTCCTCCTCCTCCTCCTCCTCCTCCTCCTCCTCCTCCTCCTCCTCCTCCTCCTCCTCCTCCTCCTCTTCCTCCTCCTTTGTGAAGACCATGCTGGGTTACAATGAGGGAAAATAGCGAGAGGAGATGAGGAGAAAGGATAACAGGGATAGGAAAGGATGAGAAGGGCGAAGGGAGAAGAGGAGGAAGGAGAATAAGAGGAGAGGGAGAGGGAATGAGGAAAAGGAGGTGAGAGGAAAAATATATATGAACCCTTTTGCTGATGGATGGGAGAGAGAGAGAGAGAGAGAGAGAGAGAGAGAGAGAGAGAGAGAGAGAGAGAGAGAGAGAGAGAGAGAGAGAGAGAGAGAGAGAATGAAAAATGCGGGAAAAAGCGAAAAATGTAGGAAGAAAAGAGAGAATAAAGCAAATTAAATGAAATATAAGAAGCATCATGAAGGCAAGAAAAAAAAAGCAAGGGATGAGAAAAACGAAGAAGGAAACAAAGAAAACGAGGGAGATAAAACAAAAACACCATAAAAGAGCGAAAACTGACGATAAAGAAGGAAACAACAAATTAAAAAAAAAAGTAGGAAGATAAAAACACAAAACTATTATACACAAACGAAAAAAATGAAAAAAAATAAATGTATAAAGAACAGAAGGGCAAGAATAAAAAAATAGGTTTAAAATTTATAAACATGGAAGTAGAAACCTAAAAAAAAAAAATAAATAAATAAATAAAAAGCATACTAAACATTGCATAAAAAAGCATGCACTCAAACAAATAGACGAAAAAAAAAAAAACAGCGAGGAATTTCCAAACATCTCTCGACCCTCCACATAAAAAGAAAAACGATTAATAAAAGAAGGAAATAAAAAAAAAACTAACAAAATTGAAGGCTGGGGAGGAAAATAAGCCAGTAAATACATCTTCCTCGACATCTTTTTTCCCATAATGTTTCGGGTCCCGTTTTCTTTGAGTTTCACGTGCTGACGAAGAGGTGACGGGCAGACCGCGGGACAAGAGAGAGAAGTATAATATCATCCTAATACCTTCTTGCCAGACTGCCCAATTTCTCGTATTCATGTCATGGTGGTCAAGATTCTGATGTATGGGGGGAGGAAGGGACGAGACCAGGCCAATATTGTGTGTGTGTGTGTGTGTGTGTGTGTGTGTGTGTGTGTGTGTGTGTGTGTGTGTGTGTGTGTGTGTGTGTGTGTGTGTGTGTGTGTGTGTGTGTGTGTGTGTGTGTGTGTGTGTGTGGTGCTAACTTAGTTTCGTTATAGCAATTGCGTAAATACTTTTAATTATCTGTCTGTTTTTCCAGTCCGGATGGATGAATGGATGGACGGTAACTCTCTCTCTCTCTCTCTCTCTCTCTCTCTCTCTCTCTCTCTCTCTCTCTCTCTCTCTCTCTCTCTCTCTCTGTCAACCCAAACTTTTTCCTCTATTTCCTCCTGCTCCTCCTTTTATCTCCTTCTCTTACTCCTGTCACCACCACCACCACCACCACTACCATACAATCACCATCCATCCTAACCACCACCATCACCACTCAACCACTCGAACCATCCCACCACTCACTCCACCTTTTTCTTTAATCCCTCACACACCCTTCCTCGTTCCCTCCTTCCATCCATTCTTGCTACTTTTCCTCTATCTTGCATCATCACCATAACTTAACCGGAATCTCTCGCGGCCGGATCCGGAAAAACCCACGACGGCCGATAGAGTAACCGCACTTTACGGTCACAAATTAAAACCGTTCCCTCATACACCACGGGTCCGCATTCCTCACTCACCGCCGGCGTAAGTTCAGCGCATAAATTTCTACTTCTTCCTTCTCCAAAGAGTAGTTTCTGAATACGTAATAACTCTACATACCTTGGGGAGATGGGAGGAGGAGGAGGAGGAGGAGGAGGAGGAGGAGGAGGAGGAGGAGGGGATCATGTTAGTGCGTGGTGAGAATATAGGAGGAGGAGGAGGAGGAGGAGGAGGAGGAGGAGGAGGAGGAGGAGGAGGAGGAGGAGGAGGAGGAGAAGGGAGATAGTCACTCAGTATAAGGGCGGACGGTACTCTCTCTCTCTCTCTCTCTCTCTCTCTCTCTCTCTCTCTCTCTCTCTCTCTCTCTCTCTCTCTCTCTCTGACCATTCACCATACGTACAAGATACAACTACATACATATATGGGTGGATGGATGGGTGAATACGTCTGTAGGGCAATGTGCAGTGGGTGAATGGGTGGATGTGATTGAGGGGGTGGCACGATGGGTTGGCTAATGGAGGTGGGTGGATGGGTGGAAGGCGCAGCAATAAAGGTCATATGGCTGCGGATTAAAAAGACTATATAAAAAAAAATAATAATAGTATTGTTAAAGGAGAGAAAGAGAGAGCGTGTATGCATGTATGTACGTATGTATGTCAAGTAAAAATATATATATAAGAAATAAAAGAAATTAATTGAAAACGAGATGAAAGCATTACAAATATACATAAAATTACAGTTTGCGTTTGTGTGTGAGTATGAGTGTGTGTGAGGTAAATAATGAGGGGGTAACAAAAACAAACACGGGACAAACTGCAGCGAGACTAATGACCTCCTTGATAATAGTGATGACGAAACATTGAGAGAAGCACTCACTTGTTGTTCCCATTTAAGGCGACGTGATCATTAGGGCGAGACGAGTTTGGCGCTGTAATAGATTGTTAAGATAATAATTATGTTGTTGTGCCGCTGCTGGAGGAAAAGGAAGAGGAGGAGGAGGAGGAGGAGGAGAGAGTGTAGCGTAGGATGAGGAAAACAAAGTCGAGGAGGATAACATGAAAAGTGAGAGAACGAAAATGAGAAAATAATTAAGAAGAGGAAAAAAAAAGGTTATAATTAATACAAGGAAAGGAGGAGAAGGAAAACTAGAACAGAATGGAGGAGATGAGAACAAAATCAAGGAGTGTTGAGAATGAGAAGGAAAACAACAACAAGGATAACAGGAAGAATGGAGGAGATGAGAACTATGATGAGAAGGAGGAGGAGAATAAGAACAAAAGTAAGGATAACAACACAAATGAAGGAAATGAGAACAAGACGAAGAAAGAGAAGAAGGAGAAGGGCGACAAGGGACACGAACAAGAAGAAGAGGAGGAGGAGGAGAAGGAGCAAGATAATAACACACAAAAAATGGAGGAAGAAGAGCAGAAGAGGATAATAAGGAGGAGGAAAAGGACAGAGACGAGGAGGATAAAGAGGTGGATGACAGGGGAAAGTAATATGAAGAGAAGGAGGAGGAGGAGGAGGAGGAGGAGGAGGAGGAGGAGGAGGGTGATGGAACTACTCTGACAGGTCTCATTATTTTTCCAGCATATTTCCAGGGCCGGCGGTCTTCTTGGGTTCCTCCAGGCGGGTCCTCAGAGGCTGTCACGCGCTGCCCACCGAAACAAGACGTTCCTCACCGCTTTCATTGCAGACCAAGGATAAATATTACTTTTCTCCCACGGGTACACTTATTTTCCTACGTGTTTTTTTTTTCGTTTTTTTTCACGTTCATATTTTTATTTTTTTGTTCGTTTGTTTTGTTCTTTTATGCGTATTTGTTTTTTTCTTAACCTTTTTTTTTTTTTTTTGGTGGGATTTCATTTTCTTTTATTCGTTTGTATTTTTTTTTCTTCTCTCAAGCGTATGTATATATTTCAATCAGTTTTTGTTTTGTTTTGTTTTTATTTATGTTCACTTGTTTTTCGTTCGTTTGTAATTTTTTTCTTTCAAATGTATATATATTTTTGCAAACTATTAATTAATTTATTTTATTTATTCATTTATTTATTTTTTTATGCATTTATTCTCATGTGTTAATTCTTTTTTTTTCTCTCTCTCTCACGCATAAACTTATTTTTTTAAGCATGTCTATATTTTCTTTTATTTTCCTACCACACATTTTACATTATCACACACACACACACACAGACACACACACACACACACACACACACACACACACACACACACACACACACACACACACACACACACACACACACACACACACACACACACCTTTATTTTACACCCACACAAAACACACACTTTCTTTCCTCATCCCTGAACTTTTTTTATGCAGGAAATTTACATACATCTCTTTTTTTTTTTTTTTTTTTGTGGGGAAGTTCCACCTTCTTGGTTTATAAATATATATTCCTTTTTTTCCTTTCTTTTTTTCCCTTTTTCCGGGTCGGTGGCTCTGAATTGGCGGGCGCTTAGCTTTTGTCGCCTTTTGAAAACCTTTTTGTTGGTTCCTTTCTCGCCTTTCTTTTATTCACCCTAAGGAGGAAGACGAAAGCAGGCAGTCCGAGTTTCATTCTGGGGCTGCGCGGTGAATTTTTCCTCTGATATCAAATCGCTTCACGGGTCCAAGACATATTTTATCTTTACTTAAGGAAGCTTTTCACATAATCAGCAATAAATTTTTTGATACTGACTTTTGAACTGGCCTCGTAAAACAGTTATGTACGTAAACGGTGAAAAAGGAAACTCTGAATAACATTTTTTTTTCACTTAATTCACTATAACTGTCAAATCTGGGACATTTACAAGAATTTAACTTAACTATTTCTTTGGTATAAAGTGTCTTCCATAGTCACCTACAGTTCCTTCGACGTTTTTATTCTAATTTCTTAAAATACTTCGGTATTTTAAAAGAAATAAAGTTCACAGCTATTCTCATATCATTTTCTTAAGTATGATAACAACAACAACAACAACAACAACAACAACAACAACAACAATAATAATAATAATAATATAATAATAATAATAATAATAATAATAATAATAATAATAATAATAATAATAATAACAATTATAATAATAATAATAATATTAATATGGTTCAAAGCTTAATTAGAATGTGAATCTTATTTCTTATTACTTTTACCAACTTAATAATTCCTGATAATAATAGTACAATGAAATCCTTGTTAATTACGTTGGGAGTTTGATGCATTTTTTCTCCCTTAGTTAATGAGAGTTGACAAGTCAACAAATTCACTTCCATCACACAGTTTCTTCATCACAGCTCATTCATTTTCCCTTTGCCCTACAGCTACCTTTAACTCTTTCCCTGCTTGGACAATTTTCATTATAGTCATTTATAACCCTTTACGACGCCTATGTTTTGTATTACAGTCTCTTAATTGGATTTATGTAGTCTAAGAAAGATTAAATCAATTTCTTGTTCTCCCTTTTTTTTTGTCTTTCCATGTATGTATATTTTCTACATTACTCTAAATATCAACAAGAGACGAGTAAGGGAGGAAAAGGGTTAATATTATAATGGCTAGACACTGGAACCTCTTTCATTAACTTTTTTTTCGTCTATTGGTTATTGATGTTTTGTAATATGTGTTTTTTTTTGTTTTTGCCCAGTGAATAAAATCAAAACAAAAACAAAACTCTAAAACCAAAACTAACAAAAAAATATATATTACAAAAAAAACTAAAACAAACAAATAAAAAAATAAATAAAAGCAAAACAAAGCACCAAAATTCCAAGCAACCAAAACTACTTCCACATCAGTCAATTAGAGCGCACCAGACACACCACCACCATCATCACCACCACCACCACCACCACCACCACCATCACCACCACCACTAACATCAATAATCCGACAAAAAGACAAGAAAACAGTGGCTGCAAATATTACCGCACCCCTCTAAAGACTTTCACAAGTGCCCTCTCACCTCCTCTCACCCTTCCCCGCTTCCCCATAACTGTCATCGTTCGAATTATACAAAACGTAGAATTCCCGGCAAAATTTCCTTCCCCTTACGAGTCGATCTCAAGCCTGCCAACCTTCCCGCGCTTGTTTGCCAGGCTAGCCAACCGTGGGGAAGCTGATTTAGCCCGTGTTAACAGAGCAGGAGCAGGAGCATGAGGAGGAGGAGGAGGAGGAGGAGGAGGAGGAGGAGGAGGAGGAGGAGGAGGAAAAGGTGGAAGAAGAATCTTGTGTATTTTGCGTTGACAAGCTGGTAATATTGAGAGAGAGAGAGAGAGAGAGAGAGAGAGAGAGAGAGAGAGAGAGAGAGAGAGAGAGAGAGAGAGAGAGAGAGAGAGAGAGAGAGAGAGAGAGAGATTGGTTTTGTAACTTTAATTTAATTGAAAGAAAAAAACACACTGATAGTTACTAAGTCTTGTAATGGAAATAAACATCCTGCACACACACACACACACACACACACACACACACACACACACACACACACACACACACACACACACACACACACACACACACACACACACGAAATGCAATATTAAACAAAACTACAGAAATAAAATATAAAACCAAACTCCTAAGCTTTAAAAAAAAATATTAATAAAAAACATTCAGACATACAAACTCATAATAAGAGGAATCAAATAATAGTCTTTTGTTGGAGAGAAAAAATAAATATAATGACTGTGTGTAATTGTACTGCAAAAAACAGCAGGCCATTTTAATGTGAAACGAGATTAAATATTAAAAGCAAAGTTGCAACATTCATACAAGTAAACATAAGAATTTATTAACAAAACACTAATCATGGAACACAACTTGAGAGAGAGAGAGAGAGAGAGAGAGAGAGAGAGAGAGAGAGAGAGAGAGAGAGAGAGAGAGAGAGAGAGAGAGAGAGAGAGAGAGAGATTATCAAATAGTGAGATGATAAATTTCGTTGGAACATCAGGGTTAGTTTACGTTCCACTATATAATAAGAGAGAGAGAGAGAGAGAGAGAGAGAGAGAGAGAGAGAGAGAGAGAGAGAGAGAGAGAGAGAGAGAGAGAGAGAGAGAGAGAGAGAGAGACCATTCCCTCTCCCCATACAATAGGTTTTGGTCCATAACACCCTCATATAAGCCAGGAAACCCAATAAACAATGCCTATAACTTTCCTACTTTCAATTAAAATGCTCCCACTCAAAGTCCTCATTAATAAACTACTCCTTTTTTTTTCCACTGGCATGATTATCTGGCTAAATGACCTGTTTTGATTGGGTGAGAGGCGGTGATTGGTGGGTCTGCAGCCAATCAGGGCCCGGAAGAGTGGGAGGCAGGATATAATGTACGTGATGTATGTCATTTATAAATATGGTAATGAATTGTGGGTAATGGACGCGTGAGTTTTATTTGGGTAGTTTTCTTGTTTTCCTCAATGACTGGCACCTTCAATGAGTCATTTCCTTGATTAAAAAAAGAAGTGAACGGCAGTTTTAACACTTGACTTAGATCATCGCCGCTTTCATCAAGTTTATGGATGGTTAAGAATAAAAAAATATGACTAAGAATCAGAAATATGAACAGGATGGAGATGAAAAGTAAAAAAGTCAGCGAGAAAATAATAAGGAAACAGTAAGTAAAGACTGATTACTTCTACTTTTTTTAACTTACTATTAGGTAGATCAACTGAATTTTAGACGGAAAAGAACATAAAAGAGGATGAAGAGACGTAAAAAGTGCCAAGAAGGAAAACAAGAACACAAGAGGTCACCAAAAGACTGCAAGTTTACACGTGGGGATCCTGAACGCAGCCTCACGTTCATGTTTGGTGATTTTATCCGTGAGACATAAAAAGCCATTGAGTTGGGACGTCACCTGAGTGCAGTGCGTGTAATACCTGTCTTTTTCCTTCATTACTTTTTTTGTGAAGTGGCAATTTAACCATACTTTTTTTTGTTTGTCTATTATTGTGCTCTTGATTTATCTCCACTCGTACAAAAAAAAAATAAAATAAATAAATAAAAATATATCTCACGGTCTTAAAATACACTTTTTTTATTAGAGTTCTAAATAAATAACTGATTTCAGAACATAAATCTTGCTATTCCTCGTTGTTATATTCACAAGTAATATGCATTTGTTGTGTTTTTCGATAGTCGCTGTGGTGCTCTCTCTCTCTCTCTCTCTCTCTCTCTCTCTCTCTCTCTCTCTCTCTCTCTCTCTCTCTCTCTCTCTCTCTCTCATCCCTGCGGTACTGTAATAGTTTTTTAATTTGATTTGCCCTTCCTCCACCGTCTCCAGATTCGGTAATGACACTTTTCTTTCACTTTAATTCCCTTTCATTAATAAAGATGAAGAGTAATAAAGAAAAGACAAATGCAGGATTAATCTTGAGGAAACTCCCCCACAAACATATTAGCTGAAATGAATAAACGAAGAGATTAAGGGAAAAAGAGCAATAAACAGAGGGATAAGGAGGGAGCAAGGAAGGATAAAAGAGGAAGGAAGGAAGGAGGGGGAATAAAATATGAAACTTACGACATAAAACCAAGGAATTGAGAAAATGATTAATAAGCAAGAAGAGATTAATACAAGATGAAAGCGCGCTCGTACACACACACACACACACACACACACACACACACACACACACACACACACACACACACACACACACACACACACACACACACACACACACACACATACACACACGAAAACAAATGTACCTCCTTGATATTTCCTCTTCTCTCCATCACAATCCACTTTTCCTCCATCATTCTCATCCTCTCTCCCTCACTCTCTCTTCCTCCAGTTCTCCCTCCCATCCACTCTTCTTCATCAGCTTCCTTCCCTCTTCTTCATTCCTCCAAGGCAGAACAATGCATCATGGAGAAGAAGGAGGAGGAAAAGGAGGAAAAGGAGGAAAAGGAGGAAAAATCTCTCTCTTCCAGTATGAGTCGGTCTGTCACTGTCTCACCATTTGTTACAGAAGGGAGCTGCTCGTCAGAATCAAAAGCCCAGCATATTTTTCATACTATTTCTGCATAAACAAGGCCCGACACACAGCGAGGCACCAGTACATGTCGAAGATGGGGATCGAGTAGCTTCGTTTTGTCTCGTGTGTTGGATTGGAGATGCTGTTTGTCTGTGTCTGTGTGTGTGTGTGTGTGTGTGTGTGTGTGTGTGTGTGTGTGTGTGTGTGTGTGTGGGGAAGGAGGGACGGGGTGGGGAGGGAAACTGTGCGTGTGTGGGAGAGAGGAAAGTGTGTGTGTGTGTGTGTGTGTGTGTGTTATTGGGTTTAGATACTATTGTTTTTCCTTTCTTTTCGTGGTTATAAATCACTACCACGACTAATATGACTATTACAACTACTACTACTACTACTACCAGTACTACTACTACTAAATACTTTACTACTACTTCTATATTTTCTACCTAGCTGTCACTGTCACTCACAACAACAACAACAACAACAACAACAACAACAACAACAACAACAACAACAATTCCCATCACTCAGCCAATCACCCTTTCAGCAAACACTAAACCATCAAGTGTTGCCAGCATATCCTGAATTAAATAACACATCTCGTTAAAAAGGACTAACTCTGCCACTCAGCTGTGTGTGTGTGTGTGTGTGTGTGTGTGTGTGTGTGTGTGTGTGTGTGTGTGTGTGTGTGTGTGTGATAGGATGAAATGGAGAGACTTAATTTATCTGGTAATCTCTCTCTCTCTCTCTCTCTCTCTCTCTCTCTCTCTCTCTCTCTCTCTCTCTCTCTCTCTCTCTCTCTCTCTCTCTCTCTCACACACAAAAAAAAATCGAATATTAAATCAAATACACCGAGAAATCAAGCTTGAGTCTTATTTTCTTGCCTCCACACGGTCTGTCTGTCTGTCTGTCTGTCTGTATTTTCCTTCCTTCTCATTCTACGTTCGGAAATTTCTCTCTATTTCCTCCCATTTCCTTTTCTCTTCCATTCACCTTTATCTCTTTTTCCCTCCATTCTTTGATCCCCAAACTGCTTCCTATTTCTCTCTCAACTTCCCTCTCCATTTTTCTCTCTTTCTTTTCTTTACACTCGATAATGACCGTCTCATTTTGTACTTCCTGTCCTCCTTTCCCTTCCATTATCCTCCTCCTCCTTTATCTCCTTTCTTTCTCCTTCCTTTCTCCTTCTCCACTACCTTTGCTTCGCTTCCTCACATCCCATTTCTCTCTTTCATTATTTTTTTCTCTATCTTTTATCTATTTACCGTTTGTTTTGTTATTTCTTTTATTTCTATTTCCATCAACTGTTAAATTTGTCCACTGCTGATGACAGTGGTGATGGAAATTGGTGTATTTGTAGTGAGAGATTATGATTATCTCTATTTCTTGTCATATTTCCTTGGTGGTGGTGGTGGCGGTGGTGGTGTGTCCGTGTGTGTGTGTGTGTGTGTGCGTGTGTGGATCATGTGGGTGTTATTCAGTTTGTGTATGGCGTGAATGGATTTTTCTTCATTTTTTTTATAATCTTCATTTCTACTCGTTGGTTTTTAGAAGTCCATTTGTTTATATACATTTTTTTTTAATCTAGTTTGTCAACGTGTGAATGATTTACCGATACTGTGATGTCAGAATGTGATAAATATACACAAATACATTACTGCGTGTCGGGGTACGAACACACACACACACACACACACACACACACACACACACACACACTTACGAGGTTACACAATTGTTTCGTAAATATTAACGTCTCCTTTCTCCCCTTTATCATCGTCCTTTATCTCCCGTTTATTGGTCTTTCTTATTCTTCCGCTTGTCATTCTTCCTCTGCAATCTTCCTCTTTGTACTTTTCCTTATCATTCTCGATGTGATATCTCCAACCGTTGTCGTCTATTTCGTTAATATTCTTCTTTACCATCATTGTCTTGTTGTTGTTGTTGTTGTTGCTGTTGTTGTCGTTGTTGTTGTTGTTGTTGAATTCCTTTTCCTCTTCTTCTTTTTCCTCTTTTTTTTCCTTCTTTTTCTCCTCCTCCTCCTCTTCCTTGTTCCTTTGTTAACATCCCCATTCGATTACATTATCACACACACACACACACACACACACACACACACACACACACACACACGTAAGGGAGATAAGATTAAGCAGTTCATCTTTCCTAAAACGGAGATTACCCACCCATTGTCTCTTTTTTTCTCCCTCTCACTTTTTTTTGTCAGTTTTTTTTTCATTAGTAATTCAACCTTTATCTAAATGCACGCGGGACATTCTCATAACAAAAGGACACACCAAACTAGCTGCTCATAAATAACACTTTCGTCTCCCCTAAAAAGAAAAAAAAATGGTTTATTCAACGTGTTATCTAAATAGTTCTCCTTTCTTCTGCTGGTGTGAGGGAGGAGGAGGAGGAGGAGGAGGAGGAGGAAGAGGAGGAGGAGGAGGAGGAGGAGGAGGAGGAGGAGGAGGAGGAGGAGGTGAAATGAAGTCCTTTTTCCTACCGTCATTAGAAACAAAACAAAATATCGACGTTTTGTTAATTTCAGATCTGTAATTTTGTGGACTTTTAATGCTTATTTTCCTGGCTTAATTTCTTACTTAATCAAGTATCTTTAATTCGAAATGCATGTTACTGGAACACGTATCTTTTATCATTTTACGTCAATATTTATTTCATCCGCGTCTATTTGTGATTTTGTACTGAGAATATTTATTTTCTGGCTTAATCTATCACTTAATTAACTACCTGTAATAAGAAATGGATGACGCAAAACAGGTACTTTTTACAGTTTATTCCTACTTTACATACCTATTTATATTCCTACTTTTATACCTACTTCAATATTTTATCAAGTATTCATTATTTTTTCTCTAACAATCCAATTACTGAGTCAATACAATTAACAGACCACTCCATGTTTTTCTCTCTTATCTCCACTACTTTTTAACACGCGCTTCTGAGAATTTCTGCGGTTTTCAAGGCTGCTTTCGTAATGCTGCAAATAGAGTGGCTAATTATCATCATTACCATCATCATTACCACCTTCATGCACATTTCTCGCTTGGGAAATGAAATGCATCGTGGTACGTGTTTCATAAATCTTTCCCCTCTCTACTAATATTAATCATTGTTATTTTCCACCACCACCACTACCCCGATCATCATCATCACCATCATCATCACATCCAGGCACAGTTCTAGTCCTGAAAATGAGATGCGTCACTATCCGTCCCTTCCCTCCCTCAGCGATGATGCGAAATAATTAGTATATATCACTTCTATATTCATTTCCCGGCAGGATAAACACACTTCATGCTATGCTAGTGAAATACGTTACAGGGAAGCTAGATTGTCAAGCCACGCCAGCCACTATTTCACCACACGTGTAGCAAATAACCAATGCAAACCTTCCCTTCAGTGCCAGCGCAGTATTTCTCAGGCAGCGAGCTAATGCAACCAACACACGCACCCTTTGCTGAACATCTCCCTTATCTAAGCAATAAATATTTCACAGGAACACGAATAAATTTAATAGCAATCGGTTCTCTTCGGTAACAAAAGCAGTGTCCTCACTTCATCAATATTTCCAGTACACACTCACTCGCACGCGCGCACACACACGCCCGCCATTTTGTTAATATTAATGCGGTCGAGGTTTTGAATATTTCTCGCAACACGGAGAAAATGACGCTCTTCCGTTTTCTTTACGATCAAAAAAGTAAGCTGTCATAAAGTCATTAATATCAGTAATACCTACCCACCAACACACACACACACACACACACACACACAAACAACATTTCATAACTAAATCATAGCTGCTTCTTTATAAGGGAAAAAAAAAATTGTTACATTGGACACTTACACATTCCTTCTTCCTTTACGGTCAAATGCAAGATCTCCAGACCTCATTAATATATCCACACGCACATGCACACACGCAAACACACTATTTTCGTATCTAAATCAAAGCTAATCCTAAATAATACATGCAAGGATATCCAGTTTCATTTTCTTTATAGCGAAAATAAAACATTCTAACTTAATTTATAGTACTTTCGTGCTACTGGATGTCCATAAAAAGTAACAATTTCCTAAACATCAATTTAAACCGTAAATAATCTTCAGAATCATGAGACAAACTTCCCACATTCATTTTCTTCACATCAAAAGCGAGGAAAACTTACCTAAACAGCTTCCGTAACTTTCCTGGAGCAAGGCAGTCAAGCCATACTTCCTTATACGCGAAGGTAACAATTTTCGATCATAACGCTACTACGCATCATTTATATCTGAACTTTGCCAAACTTACCTCGTCTTAATCTTCTTCAGGCCAAGGTGTTCTAAGTTAAACTATTACATTCCCTTGTGAGAGCTAAATTCAAAGCACAGTTCTTCATTCAAACAGCTGAACATCAACTTAAACCATAAAAATTTCCTGGAAACAGTTAAAAAAAATCAAACTTCAATTTTCTTCACGATCACAGCAAGGAGTGTTGAGTTAAACTGTAACCTTTCCTTGTGAGATAGCTAAATTCAACGCACAAACCTTCACTCAAACACGGGGACACTACCTTAAACAGAAACGACTTCTCAGAAACAAAAAACAAGAAAATAACATAACCTCCACTTTTCACGGTCACAAAGGTGTTCTAAGCTAACCTGAACGCACACTTCCTCACTCAAACACCAAAACACCAAGTTAACCTTCAAGAAACACGAAAAAATAAACTTAACTCAACCAGTTCCCCACTTTTCCAACGATCACAAGCGACACATTCTGACGTCAACAAGTAGCGCATTTTCCCGGACAAAGCACAAATTCACGAGACACACATCCCCGCACACTCTATCACCAGGCAGCGTGACCATAACGGCGCCTTCGCCCACTGCACACATAACTCACACGCAGCAATAACCTTCACACAAATGCATAAGTAAGGTCCGCCAGTCAATACCTTCGATATAACGCGCAGCTTCGTAAAGTGGCGGAAAGGAGCAAGCGGCGGCAAGACCTGGATATCGGAGCTTGTACCTGATCGCATTGAAATTCCTTAACGCGCCGATTACAAACCCAACCAGCGGCGGTGGCGATAAATACCATCTCTAATCACCTCATTAAAGGTCGCAACTTTATACTGTCTGGCAAAACTGCGCATTGGTAGGCTAAATCTTTCTCCCGGCCCGATAATCTTTGCAGCGGAATGAGGAGGAGGAGGAGGAGGAGGTGGAGAGAAGAGGAGAGGATGAGAGGAGAAGGAGGCAAAAGGAAAACACACTTGCGCTTAGGATGAAAAGGAGAAACGCCAAATTCCAAGACATGAAAAGCGAGAGACACACATCAAATCACAAATATTTACTCTTCTGATTAAGCTAGTGAGTCAGTCTCTCTCTCTCTCTCTCTCTCTCTCTCTCTCTCTCTCTCTCTCTCTCTCTCTCTCTCTCTCTCTCTCTCTCTCTCTCTCTCTCTCTGAAAAGGGTGAATGAAGTAGGAAGATGAGAGTGGGTCACAGTAACCTCCTTCTCTCCTTCCTTCTCTCCTTCCTTCCCTCCTTTCCTCCATTCCCTCATAAGTAAATAAAACCACCACCGCATTCACGACGAGAGGGAAGAGGAAGAGAAGGATTGCGTGATTACTCAGTGTTTTGTTCACTCCCATGAATTACCGTCGTCTTTTGTGGCAGCGCTTCCCGACACCCCATTGTACTACGAGGCGAGAAATATAACTAGTGTAAAGAAGTACTTCCCTCAAGACTCCATAATGAGGGTGAGCTTGCATGATGAGTGATGGCTGGCGAGTAATTCACTGGGTATCGTGTGCAGGGCCAGTACAGAGTTCGATACCATTGTGTGTTTACTACTGCTACTGTTACTGCTGGTGGTGGTGGTGGTGGTACGGATACTACCAGTAATAATGTACGTAACAGAGACAGGAGGAGGAGGAGGAGGAGGAGCAGGAGGAGTAGGAGGAGCAGGAGAATCAGAACAACTAAAACAAGAATACTCATTACAGTAGAGTGTCTGACAAGAAAAGAAAAAGAATAAGAACAGGAACAAGAAGAGGAAAGGAAGTAGAAAAAAACAGAACAATAACAAAAACAACAAACCCAATTTCAACCCCCAGCCATAAAAAATAACCCTAAAAAAAAGTCACCCCTGAAAAAAAAAGAAAACGAAAACTAACCCCAACAAAAAACGGAAACCACAACAAAGACACCACCACCACCACCACCATTACCACCCTCACCCTTATCCTAATCGATATACCATAGAACATTCACAGCATGACTCTAAATCGAATCCAATCAGTGTGTGGCCCAAGCCTGCCTCAACTAATCCTTCGTAGCCCAATCTTAAGCCATCCAATCAAGCCCAATCCCGCCCAAAACAGACGGAGACGCGCAGGAGGGAAATGTGAAACTTCCTTGTCCTTCATATCATTCAGTTGAGAGAGAGTGTTCAGTGTATGGCAAGGAGATTCATGTATGGCGCAGGAGGAAGTGAAGAGATGATAGGACAGACTGACTTGAGAAGGGAAGGCACGTGGGAGAAACTGAATTTAGAAGGAAAGAAGAAGGAAAAGTTTGATAAGAGTTTTTGATTATATAGAAGGAAAGAAGAAATGCACAAGAGATACGGATAATAAAACAGAGAATTAACTGAGAAGGAAAAGGGAGGTGGGAGGCACTTTAAAGTTAGAAGGAAAGAAGAAGGAAAGGGTTCATAGAATTTTGGACATAATAGAAGGAAAGAATTAATGCAGATGAAATGTGAATAACAGAAGAGAGAATTAAATGAGAAGGAAAGACAGGGAATAGTAAAAATTTTAACACAGAAGGGAAAGAAGAGATGTTGTAAAAAAAAAACACACAAAAGACTGAATTGAAACGTAAAGGAATAACAGAAATTTAAACATAATACAAGAAAGAGAAGAAATGCAGAAGAGATATACGTGACAGAGAGAAAATATCTTGAGAAGGAAAGAAAAGAATGATAGAATTTTTAACATAATAGAAGAGAGAGAGGAAATGTTTAAGAGGAGAGGAAATGAATTTATGTATGTAACAGAAAAAAAAAACATAAATACGGAAGGGAAGAGAGAAAATAAACCAACATCAGAGAGGAAGAAGAGAAAAGAGTGGATAAAGAAGAAAAATAAAATACAACAGATGAAGATGAAGAGAAAGAGAAGGAACGATATAAATTTAGACATAATAGAAAAGAGACAATATGTTATGATATAGGAAATGAGAAGAGAAGAGAGAAAAAAGATGATGGAAGAGCAAAATTAAAAATCCAACAAAAAAATAACAAAAAATGGAGAAAAGAAAGAAAAAAATGAAGAAGAAAAACAGGAGAGAAAATAGAAAAGAAGAGATATGTCAAAGGGATACGAAATACAATATACACGAAAGAGAAGACAAACCAATTTAGAGAAAAACAAGAGAAAAGAAGCGAGGAGAGAATAGAGAGAATAAAAGGAAAGAGAAGAGAAAATGGATCATAACAGAAACGAAACGGAAAATAAACAAACACCAATGAAGAAGACAAGAAAGGAGAGGATAGAAAAGGGAAGAAAGGAGAGAAAAAACTGAACAGAAGAGAAAAGAGAGAAATGATAAAGAAGATAAACACAAGAGGTAGAGACAACGAAAAAAAAATCAACTATATATATGAACACAAAAAAATTACAAAAAACGCAAACAAAAAAAAAACAAAGGAAAAGAAGGGAGACAAAGAAGAAGGAAAAAATAAAAGGGAAAAACTAAAAAGAAAAAAAGAGAAAACACAAAACACAACAGCAAAAAAGGAAAAAGGAAAAGAAAAACAATACCAAGAAAAAAGTATCCAAGAGAGAGAGAGAGAGAGAGAGAGAGAGAGAGAGAGAGAGAGAGAGAGAGAGAGAGAGAGAGAGAGAGAGAGAGAGAGAGAGAGAAACACTTTGATCTGCTTTGGTGAACACACTCGCTGACAACACCACCGCAACACAGACACACTCAACACCAACACGGAATACAGGTGATGTGAGTGGGTGCTAAAAATAAACACAGGTAACTACAGATGCAGGTACAAATACAAATCTCTCTCTCTCTCTCTCTCTCTCTCTCTCTCTCTCTCTCTCTCTCTCTCTCTCTCTCTCTCTCTCTCTCTCTCTGTTAAACCTGCAAATAACCTAATAATCGCCTTACCTGGGAAATAAACAAGGTAATTTCCAACTTATGTAAATCAATCACTCACTCAGGTGGTAAAGGTAAAACTGCTAATGATGCTGCTGTCATTTTTGATACAGAAGAGCCACGTGTTTTTGTATGTCTGGCTTGTTTGTTTATATACCTGTGTGCCTAGGTTTGGCTGTCTGTCTGAGTGTCTGTCTCTTTGTTTGTAATCTGTTTAAATACGAGACGTTTAAATACGAGTATGTCTTTTGCTGGTTCTGTCTTACTCTTTGTTTATACTGCTATCAATCTATGTGTCTGTCTGTCTGAGTGTCTGCCTGTCTATTTTCTGTCTACGTATCTGGCTGTCTTTTTTGTTCTACTCTTCGTTATTCGTCTGATTTTCTAATTCATTATATCTGAGTGGCTAAGTAACTATTTTTGATTCTCTCTCTCTCTCTCTCTCTCTCTCTCTCTCTCTCTCTCTCTCTCTCTCTCTCTCTCTCTCTCTCTCTCTCTCTCTCTCTCTCTCCGCAGCTATCTAAAGGACAAAGCCGTTACTAAAAGCACACAGGTGTATAATCATGCATTAGGACAGGTGATTGTAGTGTCAGTCAGGTGTCATACGCTAGATTGCTTCCTCTCTCTCTCTCTCTCTCTCTCTCTCTCTCTCTCTCTCTCTCTCTCTCTCTCTCTCTCTCTCTCTCTCTCTCTGATTGCAGGTAAATTAGTCAGTTTCATTCATGCATGCATACAATGTTCCAGAGAGAGAGAGAGAGAGAGAGAGAGAGAGAGAGAGAGAGAGAGAGAGAGAGAGAGAGAGAGAGAGAGAGAGAGAGAGTGTGTGTACCGTATGGGGGAAACACTCAGGAAAATTACTGTTAGCTATAAACATAAAAGAAACAAATAAAGGAAAATGTAAATAACGTGATAATATATTGGAAAATCAGTAAATGTGATAACAAAATGAGACAGAATCCTCTCTCTCTCTCTCTCTCTCTCTCTCTCTCTCTCTCTCTCTCTCTCTCTCTCTCTCTCTCTCTCTCTCTCTGTGTGTGTGTGTGTGTGTGTGTGTGTGTGTGTGTGTGTGTGTGTGTGTGTGTGTGTGTGTGTGTGTGTGTGTGTGTGTGTGTGTGTGTGTGTGTGTGTGCTACCTGTCCTTAAATCACTCACAGGTAAGAGGAAATTAAATAAGTCACTTAACAGAACTTGACTGAAGGGAAAGAAAACCAACTGGACTTTTTGCCCAAGCTTTTTTCTTTCCCCATGATAGTGAACTGAGGGTCATCACACCTGTCTGCTTGCATTTCAAATATCACCTGGCGTGGTAGTGTCAGGTGACTCAAAGGCAATTAACCTGTGGATGAAAACCTGCATTTGAGACGGGAAGGTAAAGGCAGAGGGAGGAAAAGTAAGGCTGATTTTCTTTTCTTTTCTTTTCTTTTTTCTTTTTTTTTTTTTGGCTGTGTGAAATCTGAAGTCTATTAGAACGTATCATTTTCTTTTTTCGTTAGTCAAGTAATGACGCTTGGTGATGTTGCAGAAATGAAAGAGGGATTAGTAACGGGAGTGCAAGGGGAAGTAGTAGTAGTAGTAGTAGTAGTAGTAGTAGTAGTAGTAGTAGTAGTAGTAGTAGTAGTAGTAGTAGTAGTAGTAGTAGTAGTAGTAGTAGTAGTAACAAGAATAACAATAGCAAAGTATAAGAGAAAGAAAAAAAATCAACAAAATAATTACACAAACAACAAAAAAGATTCTAAGAAAAAAAACAAAAAAACAAAAAACAAATCCACACACCCACAAAACAATAACTAGTCCCAAATATAAGAAAACAAAGACAGGTAAGATACACTGCTTTCCTGATTAAGCTGCTACTCACCTGCCCAGGTAACACGCGTCCATCAGAGCTGCCAACCAATGCCCAACAGCCTGATTGAACAAATGGGAACAGGGGGAAGAGGTGAAGAGGGAAGGAGAGGGGAGGGAGAGGGGGTGGGGGAGAGAAGTGCTCTTGAAACTTAATATACCTGGAGGAGGAGGAGGAGGAGGAGGAGAAGGAGGAGGAAAAGGAGGAGGGATAGAATGGAGGAAGATGAGAACAAGGGAATGTAGTAAATTAAGAGGAAGAGGACGAGAATGAGGAGGAGGAGGAGGAGGAGGAGGAGGAGGAGGAGGAGGAGGAGGAGGAGGAGGAGGAGGAGGGGGAGAAGAGACGAAGGGAGGATAAAGGAAAGTGAAAATCGAGGAAAGAAAGGGGAGTAAAAATTAATGAAGACTAAAAGATGAATGAAAATTAGTAAAAGATGAAGAAAATGTAAAACGAAAAAAAAAGATCGAGAAGAGGAAAAATGATAAAAAAAAGGAAAAGAGAAAAATACAGAAGAAAGAGAATAAACAAGAAAAAAGGTAACAAAACAGAGAGAGAGAGAGACAGAGAATGAGAATGAGACAAACACAGACAAAAAATAAATAAATAAATAACCGAAAGAGAGAGAGAATCAAGAGAATGAGCTTGGAATGGAGGAATGGAAAGAAAGAGGGAAGGATGGAGGGAAGGGAAAAGAGGTGGAGGGAAACATGGAAAGCTGATGACGGGAGTTAATCCTTTCGCATCAAAAGCTCAAAGTTCTATTAAGTGGGATTGTTTCTTAAGCCTTCGTGTAATTTTCTCTCTTTTTTTCCTTCCTTTTTTTTTCCTTTTTAGTTGGAAGGGAAAGCGTTGGCCCGTATTTAAGCTTATTAAGAGTATTGGGTTATATTAATTCAGATTAGAGGTGGTGGTGGTGGTAATATGTGGGTGGTGGTGGTGGTGGTGGTGCTGGTGGTGGTAATAAGAGGAGGAGGAGGAGGAAGAGAAAGGAAGACAAAGAGAAAAAGGAGCAAAAAATAAACAAAGATAATTACAACAAAAAATCTAACGAAAATAATAAAAGATACAGCCATTAGAGAGAGAGAGAGAGAGAGAGAGAGAGAGAGAGAGAGAGAGAGAGAGAGAGAGAGAGAGAGAGAGAGAGAGAGAGAGAGAGTTCCTGTCCAATGGAGGTCACAGCGATGAAGGTTTAAGTGAATCAGCGAAAATAACAAACAAACCATTGCCAATTAAGCCGAATTAATCCTTTCGCCATCACACACACACACACACACACACACACACACACACACACACACAC
>NC_087196.1:7298357-7308357 GCF_035594125.1 Scylla paramamosain | reverse complement strand
AGGTAAACATTTGCACTCCGGTCATAAAAGTAAAAGGAAAATTGATAGGTTAGAAAAAATGACACTTTATTTCAATTATTTATTTTTAGGTGTAAAGGGGACAGGCCGAGGCTACAGAATAAAAAAGGAAAAATATGTATGAAAAAAAATTGTCCGTTTAATTACCGCCCCCCGAAAAAGTTGAGCAGAAAATCTATTTTAATTCACTGATTTCATCACCTGGAAATTAATGAATATATTTTCCATATGGAGCGAAAATATATAACATAATGATTGGAAAATTAGAAAAAAAGATTGCTGGCAGGCCTCTCCTTCATGATCACCTGAAAATTCTAACCTTTTTTTGATAATTGCGAATACATGATAATTAGAGAGAAAAGATGTGTAAATATCATACAAAAAACATATATTAAAAAAGATAACTGGCAAGCTCCTTCATGATCAAAATCCTTAAAATTCCAACATTTTTGTTTAATTACGAATACAAAATAAAGGTTCATAAGTAAAGAAAGAAATACAAAGATACATTACAAAAAAAAAATCATTAGGAAAAAACAAATGACTTAAGCTTCTCCTTCACGGGCAAATCCTTATAATCCTAATATTTTTTTTTATAATTACCATTACATAATTACCTACGAGTGAGAAAAGGATTACAAAAGTGCATTACAAAAAATTATTTCACGGATAACAAAACAAACCACTTCCGCATTCATTTTTGTTGACAAGACAGAAAATGCGAGGAGTTTGACAGACAGATGAAGAGACAGACACACAGACAGACAGACGCTAATGTTGAGCACACCCCAATAAGTGGCAGAGGAAAGAATAGGAAAATATTGTTGAACGTTCTTCCTTCGTTTGTTTCTCGATAATTGTCGCCAATGTTTCCCTTCCCTCCTGATGGCGGGAAACAGATTAATACCGCCAGTTTTCCCTCTTTTTCCAATACGTCGCCTAAACTATATTGACATCTTACATTTTTTTTTTACATTAAACTTAAATTATCTACTATTGCTTCAGCTATTTTTGAATCTCAGTCCCAGAGTCCGTCAGTTATTAAAGGAGACATATCAAATCCGCCTATACACATATGACTTGTAAAATAAAACCCGAATAATTCATAGCAAATATATATATATCGACCTATCTAGACATTACTTAACACAAAACAAATTTCAGTAAGTAGAAAGAAATAAGCAATATAAAGTAAAAGCACCCACCATTATATAGATTAGCCATGTAAAATATCGTACACAGAAACGAAAAAAAATAAATAAATAATAATAATAATAAAAATAATAATAATAAAAGTGATATATGAAACTTTCTTAAAAATACATCAGTGCCATCATACATATTAACTACATAAAAAAAACTGCACAAAAAATAAATAAAACCGAGAAAAAAAAATACTTATACTAACTAAAAATACGTAAAAACATCTTATAAACGAAATTAAATACTCTCAACTTCCAATTCGCTGTTCAGAGGTTCAAAGGTTCAGACAGCTCGAGGCTTCACCACCTCCGCGCCCAGTGTTGCATGCGAAGCTTCGGAAATTATGAATCATTGAATCAATAGCCGCCTGTCGCTCTCCCCTTTGGAGATGACCGCGACAAAAACTCCTCCATCCATCTCTGTCTTTCTCTCCTCTCTCCCTCCCTCCCTCTCTTCTGTTTCTCTCCCTCCCTTCCCCAATTTTCTTCTTTCTCCCTCCCCCAATTCTCCTGTTTTCTCCCTCCTTAACTCTCAACTTCTTCCCTCTCTTCCTCATTTCTTTGTCCCCCATTACCTCCTGATTCCTCCCTCCCACCTTCTGTCTCTTCCTTCGCCCTCCCTCACTCCCTTTTTCCTCCCTCCCTCCTTCCCTCCAAAGACTCCTCCCTCACTTTGGCAAATTGTCCAGGAATGAATCTTTCACTGTCCACCTCTCACTCATCATAAATTTCACTCTCATATTGCACGGAAAAAAATATATATATTCTCATCGTAAATTTTACTTTTATATTGGCGAGAAAAGTAATATTTCTGCAGTAAATTTAATTCGTGTATTGCCCAGATGAAAGGAAAGGAGCACTACTTTTCTGTCGTACATTTCATTATTGAATTGATGAGAAAGCGTCATTTTCGTCATATATGTATAATAAAATAAGGTGAAATAAAATATAAAAATGAGAAAAAAATTGGTAAATGGATAAATAAATAAAAGAACTGAGAACAAACCATAGATTCAAATCACAAATAATCTTTTTTTTTTCTCATTCACACTTAAATTACCGAAGAAAAACAAGACTATCATAAATTGTTCTTTTATATCACACACACACACACACACACACACACACACACACACACACACACACTTATAAAAAAAAGAAAAAAAAACATTACAAATTCCCTGTGCAGTCAGGGTAACACAGACACAACAACAATTCCAGCAGCACAAACACAAATGAATAACAAAAAACATGCACTCCTGGGGGCAGTTCATTCATGTATAAGGAACAAATCGTGCGTTGCCTAACATTATTCATACAACCTTGTGCAACATTAAGGTTATCCATCAAAATAATACCCTGACTAGGCCACCATTACCGGACCAGCCAATCAGCGCGCGGCTCTATCCTTTTCTTTATTGCGTCATGCCTGTCTTACGTCCGGGGCCAATCAGATCGCTGCAAACGCGTGACGTCATTGGTGTCACTCCCGCAGCCGCCGCCGATGTCTGCGCCAATATTTATCACAGCAAATGGCGCCCGAATATCAGAAAAACAACAAAAAATGATGAGCTGCTTGCAATGCGATTAACCAATAACTCGGAAAATTTTGAAAGATAAGCCAAAAAGGAAAAAGGAACGATGAAATACAAGAAGTGAAATACGAGTAAATCTGAGGAAAAGTTCAAATGATAAACTAGATAGATAGAAAAAAAAGAGGAGAGAAAGTGAAACAGAATACAATACAAAAAGCGTATACATTAAGAAGATAACAGGGAAAAAGTAAAATAAAATAGAACAGAGCAAATTAATATGATATACCACCACAAGACCAGGAAACATGGCAGAGAACTCGGACAAAAATTCGAAAATCAATAAAGAAAAAAAAAAAGAAAAAGGAGAGAGGCAACAGAAAATACATATATAAAAAAAAACTTACCATATGCCATTACAAAACCAGGAAGCAAACTGCAGATTTTACACGATATACAGAAAAAAAAATGAGAAAAGAGAGAGAGAGAGAGAGAGGAGACACACCACTATACAACCCATAATTATGAACCCACCAGGAAAACTCACCATAACACAACCTGTACATGAAAAGATTCTCACAACAATAAATGGGCAGATTCAAACTCCTTTGTAACCTAAGCATCTTTTCTCCCCTTGCCTTTCTCTCTTCCTGGTATGAGTGACGAAGACGAAGTAACAATGACGTCAAGGAAAAAGACGGAAAGCGATTATCCTTACAAATTTGAAGTCAATATTGGTAAGAATGGTGACAGTGATTCCAGTCTTCCTCTCCCTCTCCCTCTCTCTCTCTCTCTCTGTGGGTGTGTGTAGAAGTGAAGGTTCATCTGATAAGTTTTGAGTGACGTATTGACGACAGTAAGTGGAAAGAAGAGGAAAGGATGTCAGTAATGATAATGACAACAGCTCAATGACCCTAGAATAAAAAAAAATATGAAAAGTGAGGAAATAAACATCAAGATAAAAAAAAAAAAAGGGGGAAAGGAAAATAACATAATTCCGGTATGAAAACCAATCCATAACGCGAAAAAAAAACAGTAACCTTTAACAAGAAAAAAGAAAAAACACACACAGAGTTACGAAAAGCATAAAACCAAGCATTAATCGCGATAAAACAAAAATGGAAAAAGAAAAGAAAAATATAATAATAAAAACAATCAATCACAACACAGCAACACAAGCACAAAAAACACACAGGTAAAAAAAAATAAACAAAAAACAAAAAAGGAAAAAGTAAACACAGGTACAAAAACATAGATAAATAAAAAAAGAAAAGAGGAAAGGAAAATAAAATAAGATAGCAGTGATACCAAAAACCAATCGATACCACTAACAAAGACACCAACCTTGATAAAAGACAGAATAGACACCAGGACCAATCGATAACACTAATGAAGAGAGAAACTTGACGAAAAAAAAAAGAAAAAAATACGAAAAAGAGATACATCACTAACACCCTGGAGAAAAAAAAAAATTGACAAATAAACAATAAAAAAAACGAAAATATAGAAACACAACACTAATACACCAACAAAACTTAGAAAAAACGTAAAACAAAACAAGAAAAAACCAGGAAACGCCAGGTACTGTAAAAAACAACACGATAAAGAGTCCCCAAGCTCACTAAGTCCCTCTCCCCCTGACACTCCCTGCCCTTAATCCCCCAATTTGTTTGTTTACCCTCTTGGTGACCGTCGTGCGCCCCTCAGCGGTCACCACCACCCGCGAGGAGGCGCACAAAGGCCCTGTCCTGAAGATTGACGATTCTACAGACATCACCAGTCACTACGTCCACGGAATAAGCCTACCCAGCAAAATGAATAGGTCTAAGGGGTGCCTTGAGGAGGTGCTGGTGGTGCTGGTGGAGAGTGAAGAGAAGATTTGGAGAGGGAAAAGGATGAGAAGGAGGAGGAGGAGGAGGAGGAGGAGGAGGAGGAGGAGGAGGAGGAGGAGGAGGAGGAGGAGGAGGAGGAGGAGGAGGAGGAGGAGGAGGAGGAGTGGTGGTGGTGGTGGTGGAGAAAGAGGAGGAGGAAAAAGATGATGATGATAATGAATAGAAAGAACAAGAACAAGGAGAAAAAGAACTAGAGAAAATGAAGGGAGAAATAAGAATACAGAAGGACGATGGGAATAGGAGAAAGAAGAGAAGGAGGAAGAGGAAGAGGAAGAAGAAGAAAAGGAGGAGGTGGAGGAGGACAACAGAAATACACAAGATATGGGAATACTAGTGCTTGCAAGATGTGAATAGAACAAGATTGAACCAAGTAAATAACAGGATACAATTGAGAAAAGAACATGATGGAACAGGCCAATAAGGTAGAATAAAGGAGGAGGAGGAGGAGGAGGAGGAGGAGGAGGAGGAGGAGGAGGAGGAGGAGGAGGAGGAGGAGGAGGAGGAGGAGGAGGAGGAGGAGAGAAAGAAGGAATATTCGTAGAGAGAGAGAGAGAGAGAGAGAGAGAGAGAGAGAGAGAGAGAGAGAGAGAGAGAGAGAGAGAGAGAGAGAGAGAGAGAGGATAAGAAGAATGAATGCGAGATAAAGCTTTTTAAGGATATAGTTCTCTCTCTCTCTCTCTCTCTCTCTCTCTCTCTCTCTCTCTCTCTCTCTCTCTCTCTCTCTCTCTCTCTCTCTCTCTCTCTCCTGCAATACCTGGCTCATTCAAAACATAAATCAAAGTCTTTACGAAAATATATTAGCTTCCTCCACGTAAATAAACGTAATTTCCCTTTTTAAAAATTCTAATTCAGAGATGAATTTCCGGTGTGTGTGTGTGTGTGTGTGTGTGTGTGTGTGTGTGTGTGTGTGTGTGTGTGTGTGTGTGTGTGTGTGTGTGTGTGTGTGTGTGTGTGTGTGTGTGTGTGTGTGTGTGTGTGTGTGTGTGTGTGTGTGTGTGTGTTTCGTGCATGATAAAAGTAGTCCATTAATCTTTTCTATTCACTATAACTTTCACTATTATTCTTCGTATTACTACTACTACTACTACTACTACTACTACTACTACTACTAATACTACTACAACTACTACTACTGTTGCTATGCCTCTGAGGGAAAAAGAGTTATAAATAATACTGTTTCTACTTTTATCATTGTCTGTTATCATTACCAGAATATTTTTACTACAACAACAACAACAACAACTACTACTACAGCTACCCAACCGCAACCACCACCACAACCACAACAACATAATCCAATTAAGGACGGCAAAACATCAATACACACACACACACACACACATTTACAACCTTCCCTCACTCCCTCTTCTTAACCCTTCACCCCTTACCCCGCTCACTCCAATACGCACCCCCAATACTCCCATGAGCTTGAGTAACGAGGGCACGGCTTGGGGTGACGGCAGACTTGTCACCCCGCCACCCCGCCACCCGCTGGAGTTCCGTACGTGGAGGAAGAGAAATACAAGGAATACAGAGGGAGTTTGAATATTCGACAGATGCCTCGCTTCAGTATTCTTGCCAGCCTTGCCTTGCCTGCCTGCCTGCTTCAAGATGGGTGAGCGAGAGCGAGAGAGAGAGAGAGAGAGAGAGAGAGAGAGAGAGAGAGAGAGAGAGAGAGAGAGAGAGAGAGAGAGTATAGGTTATGGTGTCTTTTGAAATATATGTATAGTCAGCGTTTTGGCTTGAGAGAGAGAGAGAGAGAGAGAGAGAGAGAGAGAGAGAGAGAGAGAGAGAGAGAGAGAGAGAGAGAGAGAGAGAGAGAGAGAGAGAGAACCATTTATCTTAACAAAATATCATCAAAATTACACGCAAAATGAACCAGACAACCAGAGAGAGAGAGAGAGAGAGAGAGAGAGAGAGAGAGAGAGAGAGAGAGAGAGAGAGAGAGAGAGAGAGAGAGAGAGACGAAGGGAAACACCAAAATTAACAAGGTCTCAATGGCGATAGAGGTAAGAGCTTCAGCAGTAGTGCATTAAGAGTCATTTTAGCACTACTTACACGCGCGGCACTAAGCGTTACGAACTCAGGGCATTGCTGTGAAATTAAACCTGTATGTTGCGAGGTGGCGGGGGGCGGAGGGGCGGGGAGGCGCGGGGAGGGCATTGGGAGGTAGGGAGGCAGACCAAGGGCATCGGTAATGGTGAAGTCCTTTAATAAGAGAACTGGAACCTGCTACCTTGAACTTTGAACTTGTTAATTTGACCTCTTGAACCTTGAACTTTAAATTTATTACCACTACAAGAATCGGACTTATGAACCCATGAGGGAAATTCTCCATAACATAACCTGTAGGTAGAGTGGAATTCTTTCTAATCTTTCTTAAATCTTACTGCCTTGATCCTTGAGCTTATCTTAACCCTTTCACTGCAACACGAAACAATTAGCAGCAACAGAAGCAATGCGTGAAGTTTTTATAAGCATCTACAAGAAAGTTAGCGCTGAAAAAGAATACGGTTTGCAATTTCTTCTCAGGTCAAAGGCTGGATGTGACTGAAGAAAAAGTGAAGATGCCCCAAAGTGGTTAGTAATTATGGAAAGGTGTATCAAGTGGCAGTCAAAGGGGTAAGGACTGCAAGGATCAATCTACATGTCTACTACTGGTTAAAAAATAAGGTCTAAAATGTGAAATGCAGTGTTTCCATGTGGCTTTGATAATTATGTAGAGAGAAGAGGATAATAACGTTACTAAATAGGAGGGAAAGATGAGTGACAAAGTATTAGTAAAACAAGAGAATAAGGAGGTGAATAGGAAAGTAGAGAATGAATGGACGCTGCTGCTGCTGCTGCTGCTACTACTACTACTACTACTACTACTACTTCTACTACTACTACTTCTATTACTACTACTACTACTACTACTACTACTACTACTACTACTACTACTACTACCACTGTCTCCATAGCAGCACTAGGTAAAGAAAAGTGCAAAGAGGACAAAACAACTTAAAAAGAGTAGGAACTGAATGATAAACTGTGGAAAGAAAACAAAAAACACCAATAACAAACAAAACGCGTATGAATTATTAAAACAATAAAAAAAAACGGGAAATGACAGAACTGCGAGGAATAAAAAAACATATACAATTAAAACTTTGAAGTGGAAGAAGAAAAAAAGGAAGGAAAGTAATTTAAACGAAATAATTAGGAAAAAATATGCGTAGACAAGAAAAAAATGTAAAGGTTGGTGATAAAATTATGTTGGGGAAAGGAAGGAAGGAAAAATAATAAGTAAAAAAAAAAACGAAAACAAACAGATCAAAAAAAGGCAAAATTAGTTGAAAAAGGAAAGGAAGATAAGAAAACCAAGATGAAAAAGAAAGAAATAACAGATGATGATGAAAATTAGGTTAAGAAAAGCAAGAACGAAAGGAATAACGACGAAAAACAAAAATACGAAACAAATCGGACGAGAAAATGAATGAATAAAGGAAAGCAAAAGAAGAAAACCACGATGAAAAAAGTAATGTTGAAAAGAAAGAAGGAAAATAACGACAAAAAAAAAAAAAAAACGAAACAAAGAGGAAGAGAATAAATGACGAAAGAGAAGAAGAGAAAAAGAAGAAAACCACGATAAAAGAGAAAATAATGGACACCTGTAAATCACAAAAGATAAAGGAACATTAAGATAACGTAAAAAGCAGCCATCTCATTTTTCCTCATCATTCTCACACCTCATAAGGCTCATCTTACATTAATATTCCCTTATCTCCTATCTTAAGTCCCCTATATACTCCTTTATCACAACCGACCCAACTTCGCTCCATCAATCCCTAAAAAAAAAGGAAAAAGGGAAAAAAGTCTTATCAATACTCATTCATACTCATCTTTCTGTTCCAGGTCATATTTTTCCTTGTATCTTGTATAGTATGGATTTTATTTTGTATACTGTGGCTCGATCTGTGTCTCTCTGTGTTTATTTCGTCTGTTTCTATGTGTTTTTTTTTTTATCTGTGAATGGATTTTTTTAGGGGGTTTGCTCTCTCTCTCTCTCTCTCTCTCTCTCTCTCTCTCTCTCTCTCTCTCTCTCTCTCTCTCTCTCTCTCTCTCTCTCTCTCTGTATTCATTTTGTTTGTTTCTCTGTTTCTTTATAAAATTCTAACTCTGAGTATTCATTAATTCTCTCTCTCTCTCTCTCTCTCTCTCTCTCTCTCTCTCTCTCTCTCTCTCTCTCTCTCTCTCTCTCTCTCTCTCTCTCTCTCTCTCTTTCTCCGGATGCTCCTAAAAACAGGACGTGACCCCAAGAAGCAGCAAAAGTGGCCCCGGCTAGGACGTGACTCCTGAAAGGTAACAAAAATAATTAATGAGGAGGCAACGACATTATGCCTTGTTCGGGCGCCCAGAGACTGACTTCGTACTAGTGGTGGTGGTGGTGGTGGTTATGGTGGTAGTAGTAGTAGTAGTAGTAGTAGTAGTAGTAGTAGTAGTAGTAGTAGTATATCACTTTTATAACTTTTCCTTGTACTTTATGTTCTTTCCTTCTTCCTTTCTTCCTCTTCTTCCTCTTCCTCCTCCTCCTCCTCCTCCTCCTCCTCCTTCGTCTTTTTTATTCTTCTACTTTTCAATTCCATTCTCATTATCGTTTTTTATGCAATTATACGAGTTTTTAATTGACTTTTTTTTCGGATAATCATACTCTTCCTTTACACTTGTTTCCTTCATTATTCACTTCCTTTAATCACCTCACATTTTCCTCAACTTTCAAACAATAGTGCATTCATTCTCTTCTGTGTCCTCTCTGACCCTACTTCCCACAATGCCCCGCCAAACAATATATTTTCTTTCTTTTCTCTTTCATATCGCAGTTTTCATCTCATTTATTACTGTTTTTTACCATATCCTTCTTTATCACCACTTTGTCACTACACTCTTATTCATTCCTCTATTTCATGTTACTTTTTATCTATTTTATCGTGTTTTTTTTTTCGACAGTTATTATTCAAATTCGTTTCGTTACTATTCTAACTAAAATATATATCTAAGTATTTTCTTCGTTCTCACATATTTATTACATCTAATTTTGTAATATTCCACTACATTTTTCCTACATTATTTTCGCTCCTATCGTTATTTTTCAATATAACGAATTTCTTTATTATGTAATGTAACACTGCACTGTTTATTTATTCTTCAACGTAAGACTAGATTTACTCACGTTTCAACATAACACAACATTTCTCTATCCTTCTACAAACACTGCATTTCTTTACTCTTCAACGCAACACTCCGAATCTTTATCCCTCAATGAAACACTTTATTTCTTAATTTTTCTACCAAATGCTTCATTTTTTAAATTCCA
>NC_087196.1:7283357-7293357 GCF_035594125.1 Scylla paramamosain | reverse complement strand
TTCATGTTTATCGTTATCTCCTTAAATTCTTAGGTGTATTTTAATCTGCACCTGTTGCTTTGCTGTTTTTTTTATAGTATCTATTAATCTAGAACAACTACTGCTGCTGTTTTTACTACTGCTACTACTACTGCTACTACTACCACTACTACTGCTACTGCTATCTATCTATCTATCTATCTGTACATATTTTTTATCATCATGCCATATTCTCACAACCAAAGCTCCTCCTCCTCTTCCTCTTCCTCCTTCTCCTTCTCTTCTTCCTCCTCCTCTTCTCCTCTTATTACTACATACCTTTAAACACCTGTAATCTGCTCACCTGAAATGAAACGAAGCAATAAGTTAGTTAATTATAAAAGATCTAATAATACATAACAAAAATTTACTACCTTTTTTATTTACTGATATTAATTTACTTCACTGTTTTATTCTACTGGAAGGGTTCGAACCCAGGAACGCCAAATCATCAGGTTGACTCCCTATCCACTTCACCACCTTCTCGTTTTATGCCCCTCACCTCCTTTCACAGTCTCTTTCACTCGAATTTTCATCCGATTTCTCGCTATTAAGCACTCTCTCTCTCTCTCTCTCTCTCTCTCTCTCTCTCTCTCTCTCTCTCTCTCTCTCTCTCTCTCTCTCTCTCTTGTAGATTCTATTAGTTCACCTTTTTCAGAATAAAACTGTCTCGTTTTCTTCGTTCTTATTTTTTATATTTACTTCTTCATATTTTCCTTTTGATAAAAATTTCCTTTTCTTTATTTTTTGCTATTTTTCTTTTCTTTTTTTTGTTCATTTTAATATAATTTGCTTTGATTCCTTTAGCTTTTACTTTATTATTTCTTTTTATTTTTAATATTGTAACAGTCATATTTATTCCCAACTCGTGAGATACTTCTTCTAATTCATTTTCTTTTCTTTTTTTCTTCTTTTGTTATTATTATTATTATTTTCTCCTCCTCCTCCTCCTCCTCCTCCTCCTCCTCCTCCTCCTCCTCCTCCTCCTCTATCTACTACACTTCCTCTTGAGAAAATTAACTACCTATAAGAATTAAGAACCGAACAAAAACCTAACGAAGCAGTCAGGGTCGGTGCCCCCCACGTGTGCCCGCCCTCCACGCCCCCCCACCCTCTCTATCCAGCTGAATTAGGAGGGGACGCGCGCTCCCCTCAAGACTGTAAAATTAAGTATGAAAATGAGCTGAAGGAGAAAAGGAAAAAAAGGAAAGAACGAGAAAGAAAGATTACTGTTGTTGTTGTTGTTGTTGTTGTTGTTGTTGTTTTTGTGGTGGTGGCGGTGGTGGCGGTGATGGTAGTAAAGTTTTCATTATTATTATTATTACAATTATTATTATTATTATCATTTTGTTATTATTATTATTATTATCATTATTACTATTATAACAATATTTATACCATTATATATATATTATAAACTTAGAGAGAGAGAGAGAGAGAGAGAGAGAGAGAGAGAGAGAGAGAGAGAGAGAGAGAGAGAGAGAGAGAGAGAGAGAGAGAGAGAGAGAGAGAGAGAGAGAGAGAGAGAGAATAAGGAGACAGGAAAAGAAAAAAAATTGGAAAAAAACAAGTATCACAAAATTAATAATGAGAGAGAGAGAGAGAGAGAGAGAGAGAGAGAGAGAGAGAGAGAGAGAGAGAGAGAGAGAGAGAGAGAGAGAGAGAGAGAGAGAGATTCACAAGGACGCTCAGACTACTATCTAACTCACTTTTACGAGATGAAATTACCTCCTCTCTCACTCGGACTTGTGCACCAAACTCCCCGTGCAGAAGGAAGGACTTGGTAAGGAGTCTTGAGCGAGGTGAGAATTATTAACCACCTCTTAACGCCACTAAACTAAGGTACACCAGGTATCTTCTCACCTTCATTAAATATACAGGTTCGTCGGAGCCTCTTACTCCTACTCTTCCTCCTCTTTATCCTCCTCCTCTTCTTCTTCGTCTTCGTCTTTCTATGAGGACTTTTACTCCGCCTCTTTTTTCTTCCTCTTCTTCATTTTTCTTAGAGGTTCTTTCTCATCTTCCTCCTCTTTCTTCTTTTTTAGCGCCTCTTGCTCCTCCTCTTCTTCCCCGTCTTCCTCTTCTTCTCCTTCGTCTTTCTTAGAACCTGTTACCTCTTCTCCTCCTCCTCCTCCTCCTCCTCCTCCTCTTCTTCGTCTTTCTCCGAGAACTTACACTCCTCCTCTTCCTCCTCCTCCTCTTCTTCGTCTTTCTCCGAGAACTTACATTCCTCCTCCTCCTCCTCCTCCTCCTCTTCTACTTCCTTGGTTGGTGTTACGGAAGACGAAACGTTCTAACGCCGGGGTAAATCATAAAGGTGTATGGAGAGAGAGAGAGAGAGAGAGAGAGAGAGAGAGAGAGAGAGAGAGAGAGAGAGAGAGAGAGAGAGAGAGAGAGAGTGTGTGTGTGTGTGTGTGTGTGTGTGTGTGTGTGTGTGTGTGTGTGTGTGTGTGTGTGTGTGTGTGTGTGTGTGTGTGTGTGTGTGTGTGTGTGTGTGTGTGTGTGTGTTTAAGAATGTATGAAGCTTGATGAGAGAGTTTGATGGTATGCATTTATTCATTCATGTATGTATGTTATGTGTATATGTATGTATCTATGTATGTATCTATGTATGTATGTATGTATGTATGTATGTGTCTGTGTGTGTGTAAGTGTGTGCGAGCATAATTCACAAGGAGGGGCTTCCTTTGTTTGATAATTTTACTTTCATGTTTTCTGAGCATAAAAAGTAAATGAAAATACCTTTGGAGCTAATGAAGTGTTAAAAGTTTTGCAGGCAAGACAAAGAAGTCAAAGAGTGCCTCTGTGAAGTCTTGCGTTCACTGCTTCAATCAGCTCATAAATTTGTTTCGGAGCTTCACTGTGTCTGGAGAGCCTCACATCCAAGGTGTCCACGAAGCCCTGTGCTCCGCGCTAGTGAGGCGTTTCTCGAAGCCTCAGTGATCTCTCCAGTCTTGCCCTCTCTTTGATCCGAAGCTTCATTCATCCGATTCGAATCACCGATTCTTTATGGAGTATTCCTTTGAAGACAAACTCCAGCTCTTATTTTTTTTTTCATTTTTTTCTACTTCCTTACAAATATATTTCCTGACATGTACTTGCAATGTATTTAATTAGAGGAGCTATTAAAAACTTATAGCATTCTATCAATGTTTTCAAAGTCTTCTCTGGCTCTTTTCATCCACACTTCTCTTAAAAACACATTGATCCCTTTGACAGAAGTACTTTTTTTCATTAATACTTTTCATTGGCGCAGTAACTCAAACTGCCTAAATACGACTTTTTTTTTTTATGCCAGGTAATAAATACTCTGACACAAAAATGGTAAAAAAAAAAATGTAACTTACCATTCATACATTTCCAAATAAGAAAACGAGGGATATAAAAAAAAAAAAAAAGCTATTGGATGTCCTTTAGGAGATACATCGACAACCTTTCGAGTCCTATACAGACTTTTCCCTTTATATCCAACTTGATTTACTATTATGATCACTTCTGAGTACATGGAGGAAAAAAAAATGAAGAGGGGGAGACGGACAGATGGGAAAGGGGAAGGGGGAGAAGGAGAGAAGGGGAGGCTCCATCGTGTGCTCTGAACCACTGACATCTTCACTGATTGTACGTCGGAATAACGAATGACATCACTAGCATGACAAAGGGCGGACGAACGCGACAAATTTAAAACATCCTCCCTACGTAAAAAAAAAAAAAAAAAAAAAAAAGAGGAAGCACCACACATCTTTTTATGGCATTTTCTTCTCCTCCTAGGCCGGTTTCTCGAATTTTCATACATTTCTTTTTCTTTTCTAGGTAATATTTTGTGTGGCGATTTATAAGTTTCGGGACAAAAGAATAAAGAGAGTAGGCAATGAATAAGGAAAAGGTGAAAACACTGAATTTTGCTATGGAGAGAGAGAGAGAGAGAGAGAGAGAGAGAGAGAGAGAGAGAGAGAGAGAGAGAGAGAGAGAGAGAGAGAGAGAGAGAGAGAGAGAGAGAGAGAGAGAGGCACAAAAACGAAAAACAGACAGATGCAGAAACAAACCACTACAAAAACAGGAACAGACAGACAAACAAACAGTCAGAAAGACAAACAGAAAACCAGACACTGAGATAAACATAAAACATGCAGACAGACAGACAGACAGACAGACAGACAGACAGACAGACAGACAGACAGACAGACAGACAGACAGACAGACAGACGAGACCAGACAAACCAGAATCTCAACAACAAAAAAAACATGACACCTGAAATTAAATCAAAGAAGGAAACAAGAAATTAAAAACGAACTGGAAAAAGAGAAACGAGAAAGAAAATAAGAAAATAAATAAATAACAGAGAAGATAAAAGACCAAAACACGAAAAAGGAATTGAGAAAAGAATGAGAGAGAGAGAGAGAGAGAGAGAGAGAGAGAGAGAGAGAGAGAGAGAGAGAGAGAGAGAGAGAGAGAGAGAGAGAGAGAGAGAGAGAGAGAGCTGATCTGACGGTATGCCATAACTAAGCTTCGATAAATTGAGAGCAAAACGACTTAAATTCAGAAATAAAACTCCATCTATATTCTCTCCGCCCCGCCCCTCCTCCCTCCCCTTCCGTGTCCCGCCATCACCGCGCCTCCCACAATGCACCGCGGCACACCAGAAGGCTCCCCATTGGCTCCTGATTCACTGAGACATTGGACGTGATTGGCTCCCAGAAACTGATGGTAGAAAATGAGAAATAGATAATAAAACACACACGGAAAAAATATGGAAGAAATGCAATTTTTTTTTTGTTATTTTATTCTCTTCTTTTATTTTTTGGGGTTTTCTTTGGTTCGTCTTTTCTTCTGTTTTGTTTATTCTTCTTTCGTGGATCGTAAAAAGGGAAAATGAATAATAAAACGTGCAAAAAAAAAAAAAAGCATTTTCTTTCACTTATTTCAATATCTCAACCTGTTCATTTCTTCACAAGGCTTTCTTTAGTTCATCTTTCATCATTTTTTGTGCTTCTTCTTCTTTCTCTCTTTCGCTCTTCTTCTTTCTTGAATATAAATGAAAAAACACACTGAAAAAAATATTGATAGAAAATGCACGTTTTTTTTTTCCCCACTTTTACTTATCATATTCTTGTGGCATTTTCATTTAAGTGTTTGTTTTGGTTCATCTTTCGTCTTTTGTGCATTTTTCTTCTTTCGTGGATAATAGATAAAAAAAAAAATAGCTAATAAAACACGAAAGGAAAAAAAATATTGAGAGAAAATGCACTTCTTAGTTATTACATTGTTCTTTTTTTTTGTTCATTGTTCTTTTATTTTCTTTGGTTTGTATATTCTTCTTTGGTGGATAGAAAAAAAAAACTAGATAATAACTCACAAAAAAATAGAGAAAATACACTCATTTTTCTTTGAATGATTATATTGTACCAGTATATCGTTTAGTATATTTTAGAATATTCTTTCGTTCGTCTATTGTTTTTCTTTTGTACATTTTTCCTCTTTTCTAGATAATAAAAATGCAAATTAAAACATATATTGCTTTTCATACTGAAGATTTTTTTTAATATATCTCGTTTTGCTATCATTCCCCTATTTACTTTTCTATTTTTCTATTTGCTTTCACTTCTTTTTCATAAATAGTGGAAGAAAAGAAAATGGAAAATATACCAATCTGTGTTTTTTTTTCTATTTATTCAATCGTGTTTTTATTTGTTTTCATTATTCTCTGACTTTATTTTTCCTTCGTTGGTGTTGAAGGAAAAATATTTGCTTCCGCTTGTTTTATTTATCTCTGTCTGGCCTTTTTCTTCATTCTCTCACTTTTTTCCATCTTCCTCTTTCCTTCTGATCTGAAAAGACTGCAAGGAACAGCCACGGCGATAAATTGAGGGGAAATATTTTGTGGGTGTTTGACTGCGAAGCGCAATCTCTCTCTCTCTCTCTCTCTCTCTCTCTCTCTCTCTCTCTCTCTCTCTCTCTCTCTCTCTCTCTCTCTCTCTCTCTCTTCCTTGCAATATTGCGTGTATTACATAAGATATGTGATGTTTGGGCGTCAATAATAATAATATAAAGAAGGAAGACGAGGAGGGCGTAAGAAGAAGAAGAAGAAGAACAACAACAACAACAACAACAACAACAACAACAACAACAACAACAACAATAACAACAACAACAAGAACGAGAACAAGAAGAACAAGAACAAGAACAAGAACAAGAACAAGAACAAGAAGAACAAGAAGAACTAGAACAAGAACAAGAACAAGATGAAGAAGAAGAAGAAGAAGAAGAAGAAGAAGAAACAAAAGAAGATGAAGATGATGATGATGAAGATGATGATGAAGATGTAGAAAAAAAGAAAGAGGACGAGGAAGAACCAACAACAACAACAACAACAACAACAACAACAACAACAACAACAACAACAACAACAACAACAACAACAACAACAACCTCAATATTCGTATTATCATAATGCTAATATCATCAAGTAAAAATAACTTTCATGTCGATAAATCTATTCATGAGAGAGAGAGAGAGAGAGAGAGAGAGAGAGAGAGAGAGAGAGAGAGAGAGAGAGAGAGAGAGAGAGAGAGAGAGAGAGAGAGAGAGAGAGAGTCGATATATCCACGTGTTATAATGAAGAAAAGTAATAAAGGAAGAGGGAGGGAGGGAGGGAAGGAGGGAGGAAGGGAAGAAAGGAAGGAAGGAGGAAGGGTCTACGGGAATGTATGAAGGAACAGTCTCTCTCTCTCTCTCTCTCTCTCTCTCTCTCTCTCTCTCTCTCTCTCTCTCTCTCTCTCTCTCTCTCTCTCTCTCTCTCTCTCTCTCTCTCTGTACACGCACACACGCACACAATCCCATCTATTACTTTCTCTCCTCCTCCCTTATCGCTCTCTACATTCACGTTCTCTCACTCTCTCCTCTCTTCCTCTCTCTCTCTCTCCCTCTCTTCCTCTCTTGTTAGTACTCTTCCCTTCCTAACCCTTTCTTCCCTCCCTTCCCTCTTTTCCTACCTTCCTTCCTTTCCTCCAGCCTCCCTTGCTGACATATGTGACAATTTCGTACCCAAACAGATACAGTTCTCACTCACTCTCCCTGCCAGTGAGAGTGAGTGAGAGGGGAGAGTGAGAGGGGAGAGTGAAGGGAGAGAGGGGAGTCCTGTGGTGTCTTGTAGAAAGATCCACGCTGTAGGAGTCCTTAGGGATTGAAAAGGATTCCTGGAGGCTGTGAGATGAAAGGGGAAAGGAGGAGGAGGAGGAGGAGGAGGAGGAGGAGGAGGAGGAGGAGGAGGAGGAGGAGGAGATGAGCTATGTAAGGTTACTATTTTCTATCTCTCTGGAGAAAACGGTTTTTTAGTGTTATTAGATCTCTCTCTCTCTCTCTCTCTCTCTCTCTCTCTCTCTCTCTCTCTCTCTCTCTCTCTCTCTCTCTCTCTCTGGGACTTTCATTTTATTTGCATGATCTCATTCACTTCTTTATCTAAATTACAACAAAAATAATGACAGTGATTATAAGGAGGAGGAGGAGGAGGAGGAGGAGGAGGAGGAGGAGGAGGAGGAGGAGGAGGAGGAGGAGGAGGAGGAGGAGGAGGAGGAGGAGGAGGAGGAGGAGGAGGAGGAGGAGGAGGAGGAGGAGGAGTAGGAGAAAGAGTTGTGTTCTTCGGTATAATAAGAAAATCAAAATGAGAGAGGGAAAGGGTGCAAGAGAGAGAGAGAGAGAGAGAGAGAGAGAGAGAGAGAGAGAGAGAGAGAGAGAGAGAGAGAGAGAGAGAGAGAGAGAGAGAGAGAGAGAGAGAGAGAGAGAGAGAGAGAGAGAGAGAGAATGAAGGTGGTTATGGTGACGTTAAAATTATGATGGAAATGACAGACACCACCACCACCACCACCACCACCACCACCACCACCACCACCGACAGAACCTTACAAATAATGACACAAATTATTCTGAAGGCCCCATTAATTACTGCCTACCTGTATTACCCCCATTTTACCTTGCTACCACAACATGTAATTAGATTTTCCCCCGTGTAAGGTAATGAGATAATTAATACTTGTCCCTGGTAAGGCGGCACAGGTGTCCTTGGCTACAGGTGAGACGCCAGGTGGTGAGGGGGCAATTAGAGTACAGGTGAGGAGAGGTGAGTGAGGAGAAGGTAGGGTGTGAGTTACTGGTGGTGGTGGTGGTGGTGGTGGTGGTGGTGGTGGTGGTGGTGGTGGTGGTGGTGGTACTAATGTTACTACTATTGATACAGCTATGATTAATATTGCCACTACTACTACTACTACTACTACTACTACTACTACTACTACTGCTGCTGCTGCTACTACTACTACTACTACTACTACTACTACTACTATCATTGTTACTGCTACTGCTCTAACAACAACAACAACTACTACTACTATTACTACTACTACTACACATTCCTACTACAAATAATACTAATAATAATAATATTACATTTACTTCCACCACCACCACCACCACCACCACTATTACTACTAATACTATTCTTACTACTGGAACTATCCTTTCTTTTCCAAGCAGGCCATTTATCACTGAGCACTTAACGAGCAGCACAAGATGGCGCCTCCTTCCTTCCGTACGCGTGCAATAAACGGGTAATTTTGGTCATAAACGTGATGAATCTTCCTTTACCTGCGTTAAGAAGCTGAAAGAACAACACTAATGGCCCGTTACTTCTCTTCTTATATTACCGCGTCCGTCTCCTCTCAAAATCACCTTGCTATTCTGTTCATCTACCTTTATTTCGTATTATTTTATCTATACTTGTGTAACCTCTCTTTTCTCGTTTCTATTTTTTCAGTCTTCTTCTAAATCACCTTGTTCACCTTGTTATTGTATTTATCTACCTTTTTTATTTTCTATTCTCTGATCCATTCTCATGTAATCTGTTCTCTCTTGTCTATTTACATTTTTTCTCCCATATTACAAAATTAGTCATCTTTCAAAAACACCTTCTTTGTGTTTATCTATCTCTGTTTTCTTTTTTTCTATTTTCTGACCTATTCCTATGTAATCTCTCCTCTTTTATCATATTTGCAGTATCATTCTCCCTCCAAAAATCACTTTTTTATGTATTCATATATTTATATTTTCAGAGAAGCAAATATTATTCTGGGAAACACTCTCACGGTTATTCATACATACTTTCACAGCATGTTATGATATACTTGGCTATTTCTGTTTTCAAAGTGCTATGTATGAATCAAGAAGATTTATTTTCTTTCATGTCTATTTATTCACCGGTTTATTTATATTACGCTTCCAAAGGTGTAGTGAGGAGGACGAAATTATCTAGACACGCAATAGTGTTTTAAACTATTTAAGTTTCTGAAGACACAAAAATTAGCCTTGAAAACTCGTATTTCTTCACTTAGTTATTTATATATTTTACACTTTTGAAGTTAAAATGAAGCAGAAACAAAAATTTGCCTTAAAAACTCGCTTTTGTCATGTTTCTTTGCTTAGCTTGTAATGTCGTTACGCTTTTGAAGCTAAAAAGATGTCGACATATATCATTGTTCATTGACATCCATTCATCTATTCAACTTTCTAAAGAAACACTAATATCCTTTATATATAAAAAAAATATAATTATCTTCATTTATTTACATTATCTCTTTGCACTTTTGAAGATCGAAAAATGTTTGGAAACAGAAAACACACATATTTAATTACTACCTTTCAGAAGCTAAACGAATATCTGGAAATGAAACAAAACACACACACACACACACACACACGCACACACACACACACACACACACACACACACACACACACACACACACACACACACACACTTGAAATCCCGTTATCATTTCTCTGTCTAACAATTTTACCCCAGTGAAGGCACACGAATGCCGAGAGTGAGGGAGACACGGTTACCCTAAAAGCATGAAATGTCAGCTTACGTCAGTCCTTCCTAAAGATTTCTCAGGACAGGACGACCAAGGAAGCCCAGCGCGCCGTGCAAAAGAA